>NW_018165013.1:105730-118372 GCF_001263595.1 Phalaenopsis equestris | reverse complement strand
GGGAGGAACGGAGAGAGGAGACGAGAGGGGCGGCTTTCGGCTTTCGGTAGAGGAGAAACGTAGGGCGAAGTCACGAGGGCAAGGGAGTAAACAGGGATAGGCCGAACGCGGATCGTGGGGGTATACCCGTGGTCCGCGTGTAGTAGAAATTAGAAAACACGGTTTGAAAAAACGCCCCTCAAACGCGCAAAATAAACACTAAGGCGGCGTTTTCAAAACGTCGCCGCACTTATAAGCTGCCCCAAATGGGCCCTTAATAAGCTTATCTTATCCATATTATGCTCAAGACACAACAATTTAAACTACTTAGAATTACCTATACAAGGTATTCATCATTTTTGTACAAAATGGATTCAACATACTTAAATTTGTTATGCCTAAGCAGTCATTACCCTTTTTCCAGTTGACTCATAGGAATAAATTTTACAACCACTAAAATTGTAGAAAATATGGCAAGAGTCGAGACTTAATTCTAAGTCCTATTTTCTTCCTAGTTCTAACTTTCCATTTGTTATAGTAGAGGTCTCATTTATAGAACTAAATCATCTACAAATAGCATATGCTATAGAAACTCAAATTGACTACCCTTTATACGCCTATACATAACCAGTATAAAAGTCAAACTAAATGTAGTACATAATGTAATCCTCATGTGATTACAAACACATTAGTGAATCTACAAGTACTATCAACTATAATCCATGCTATATTGCTCCATCATTCGTGTCATTTTTAGGTATAGAAAACCTTTGACAAACAATTTTTTTTCACCACGAACACCAAATTAAATTCAGTGGTACTCAATCACATGTCTTCTCAATAACAGAAAGTATTGTATACATGATTTTTTCTATTTTGTGTATTTTTTTCTTTAATAGACTTAGAGCAAGAGTCGCCTCTATAGTGAATCTTCCTTGCATGAAAAAAATTTATATTGTTAATGACATATTTTCTCTAAGTAAATTAAATATAATTAAGATGTAGGACTATCTAAATAAATATTCCTAGTGAATGCTACTTCTTATACATAATGCAGAAAGAATCTTTCTACATCTCTAGTATTGTGTAGTAAAATAGGTTGAAGAACCAAATCATTAGGGAAATGCAACAAAATAACTCAATATAATTTGCCAAATATCACCACCTAAATTGCAAAAGGCGTAAATATGTCAGAAAAGCAATCTTCAACCATGGTCCACTTCACCTTAAGAAGAATGAGAATGTCCAAAAAGGATACCGCAATGAATAAAAAGAGAAACTGGATTACTAAATTAGCCAAATGACAAACTTTGATACTTCAAATCCTACAGCAAATAAGTCCCTGCCCTCTCCACTTTCAGCCAACATTGTGGAAATCCCAATCTCCTAAAAACCTAATACAATTGGTAAATCCGCGTTCAATCAACAAACTAGAATTTCTGCCAATAACATTTTACCCCATCACATCAATGAATTGGTTAGCATATGCATATGAAATTGCCAGTCCAGGAAATAAAATATTACACACAAACACGTAAAAATTGCTAAATTCTTAGAAAACATATAGTCCCAATAAGAATTAGAAAATTGAGACAATCACACCAAAACCTTGCCCAAATATATAATCTATAAAGTTTCACTGCACCGCCAACGACAAAAGCTACCAAAGAAAGCATTGAATGAACTAAGCCATGCCTACACCAAACAAACATATTGTTGCCAAGTGGACAGATTGATCAATGACATTATAACAATAAAAAGAAACAAACAAATCATTCCATGCTACCAAAGAAACATATTGTATTTTGAAAGCACCCAAAAGACTTGTGGCTTGTTTTTACTATACAAATGGAGTGTGCCTCTACAAATTATTAGGTTGAATCTAATCTGGCAAAAAGATCAAGCATTTATGTCATGGAAACGTCTCTTCAATACAATGATAGGCCTATGGTTCATCAAACCCTTCCCCGACCACGCATTGGTAGGAGTCTCATACACTGGGTTATTACTTATTAATCAACAAACAAATATTTGGGCTTTTCAAATACATTTTCACTGAAACAATGCTCTAACTTTTGAAAAGAGAAATTAATAAATCTAGACATTATATGCCATAATATATGGGCATGATCAAAGGTTATTCATAAAAAAAAAATTGGCGTAGAAAATTTATATGTGATAACCATGCACTAAACAAGTATAAATACATAGAGCTTTATGTAACAATGTGCATTGGACCAAAAGGTTTCTTCCAATCTAATGGCACCCAAATTTATAAACAAATGAGTAATCATTCCATCACTTTTTTAGAAATAGCTGATGTAATATAAAATGCAGCAAACTTAACTACCAATTAATCAGGTAATTGAATGGAAACCAAGAGAGAGTAAGGAGTTCCTATGAAATGCGTATTCCACTCTATTAAATTCATCTAAAAATGGATTGACTTCTTCATAACTCACAAATCATATCGGAAACAGTACTTAAAAATTATAAGTAACAATGCTTCCTTAATAATCAACTAATCAAATTTCAATAAAGGTCTCTTGCCTTCTGTAGCTTAAAGGAATTTAATGCTTCTTTGCATACAGATAATTGAAAATAAAAAAAAGGAAAAATCAAACGAGCTAGACACCAACTCCAGAAATTGGACTAATGCATAGCACATAATATATATTTACATATCTAACACCTAATGCTCAATTTTTACATACATGCCACCTTACACATACATTAAAAGGTGTATTTGACATTTTAAAAGTTAAATGGTGGTATATTTGATGTGATATGAAAGATTTGGGTGGTATAAATGAAAAAAAGTAAAATTTGGGTGTTAAAAATGTAAATACATGGGAATTGGATGGTATGTATGAAAACCATTTTTTCAATTTACCTTAGGGTCTACAACACTAGTTATTTCCGTGAGCCTTTTATTTCATTAAGCCTCTTTCATAAGTACGCTTTATATTTTTTTAGCGTAAGGAATTCTTATATCTTCTATTTTTATATTTTAAGGGGTATAAATAAGGCCCCAAAGAGAATCACTGATATCCAGCTAAGCGCGCATGAGAGCAAAGAGAAAAAACATGTAAGAAACGTGAAAAGCCTTTCAGGATCTGCTTGGACTTCAAAAAGGACGAAACATCACAATGCAGCCAAGCATCATATTAGCTTCAACAAAGTTCTCTAACCTACTAGGCATAAAGGAAGGGATGCCGAGGCATAACAAGAATAGCACAATCATCCAAAACATCTGAAACTAAATACTTCGCTATTTTTCAAGTTATTTCTAAACGGAAATACGAAAGATTGAAGGCCAATGATCATCTACGAATTGACGAAACTTGCAACTACACCCAAAGAAACTAGGTTAATTATAATAGCATGTCATCCAACGTAAACAAATCAACTAGACCGCAAAACATCTCGGATCGACGAAGCGTACCTCTCATTGCCATTGAAACGGGCCCCAAGGTAGAAAGCGACGGAAAGCAACCAGGAGTCACTATGCACCGCAACTAGGGAGAGCCAATCCCTCCGGTTCATTCCATCTCTGGCGAAATTTATTCCTAACGCCGGTTCCGGGAGTTCCGGCGGCACCTCTTCCGCTGGCAGCGTCACCTCCCACGAGCTGTTTGGATGCCCGTACAGGCACAAATTCTCCTTCTCTGCAAAGATCGAAAACACTTAACCCTAGATCCCGGAGAACTACACCATTAAAACGCCCGCGTCGAGCATGAAACGAAGTGACTCACCCGGATCGCAGAGTGCGTAAAATTCGTCGACCTCTGGAACAGAAATTCAAATCAGTTAGTAATGAGAATGCAAATGATAAGAGGGGGGCGGGCATGGGACCTTGATTAAGAGCGCGGATGATGCCGTTGCGTCGGCCACAAAAGTCTTTGAAGATTTCCTCAACGGTGCGGGGAGTCGAGGAGATAGAGGGCATCTCCATGGGAATAGAGCTCGACCTCGCCGTCGGCAATAGGAGGCCGGCACTAACGGGCGAGCGAGAGATCCGTGAAGAAGAAACTACGGAGCCAAATCGACCGCCGCTTTTTGATAGAGAGCGATCTAAAAAAACAATGAAGGACTGGAACGTTAATGAAAATCAACTGATCTGCACCGTCCATTGATTTTTCATTCGCATCCTTTTTTAATGGACAGCATTTGATTTGGCAGTTCTTTGATTCGCAGTTTACTCTTAAATTTCTAGGTGAGATCAGCAAAATCTTTTTTTTTTTTTTTTTTTTTTTTTTTTTGCAAAACAGTATTTATTTATTTAAAATAAAACAAAAATAAAAGCACATTTACATAAACACAATTCTCTTATATTTATCTATTTAACACCTAAACATATATATTAACAAACATGGCACTCAAACTTTTAATATTACTTTAAAAATACTTTTAAAACGTGAATATATTTTTTGCATACATAATCTTATGACATCAAAACATTATAAAGAAGAACATCAAATTTTGATTGTTAAACATGTAGATATGAAATAATGGGGTGGTACTTATGTAAATATATCTTAAAAAATTAATATTTATTTTGATACCCTCAACGCCTACATCTATTGCCAAGTTCAGCATTTAGTTATTCGGACCCAGGAAAAAGTTAACGAAAAAATTTGACCCTTAAAATCAATAATAAAATATGAATTTAGGTTCTTATACATAAAACATAAAAAATTGAACTAAAATTTATAATGGTTTTATGTACATAGCGTGCTTTAAATCATCTAATTTTGGGGAAATTTTCTATCCGGACTCTGGAAGTAACTCTAATGTACGAACTCTCAGTAATATACTATCATGTATGTTATATCAGACCCACCTAAATAATACCAAAATAAACTAAAAATACTATGTTGTCTTTTGATTTTTTTTGTTAGTTCTTGGGTGAGTTTTGGCACTTAGGGGTGTAAATGAGCCGAACACGAGTATTTGGAGCTAAAAAATTGTGTTCGTGTTCGACTAATTTGCTTAGCGAGCTGAACACGAGCTGAATATGAACAAGGTGTCATTTTGACGACTCTAATCACGTAGTCATAAGATGCTAGTGATTGTGACAAGATTTAAAAATTATTATTTATATTTAAACATCATTTGAATCTAATTTAATCAATTTTATTCTATTTTTCAATTAATACTTTTAATCGATTACAATTTTTTGGCGTTTTTTAGTCAATGAATTTTTTTAAAAATACTACTATGTATGTATGTATGTATGTATCTATATATATATCTATATATATATATATATATATATGATTGCATTTGATAAAGGAAGAGGCTGATGCATGTGAAAATATCGGAGCAGTGCTATTAATGTTACTGGTCTTTTTTTTTATTTTCTTCTTCCCATGTAATTAGAGCCGAAGCCGGCTAGATCTGAGCTGCAGATGAAGTTTAGCTCAAATAAACTTATTCATGTTTGGCTCACTTTCCTAACACACGAATCGAACACGAGCTCCTTAATATGTAAAAAAAATAAACTATACGTGAACTACAAGCTTTTATGACAGCCCTAGCTATAGATATGTAACTTGTGACATGATGGGTATTAGCAGGTACTAGGATTTAGCCTAACTTTTTAATTATCAAACCTGTCGAAATCACTTTGAACTCAACTTGGATCGACCATTCGCTCACAACATACCTCTAATATGTTTGTTGTTCATTAAGAAAAAAATGTAACTCAAAACTTCTTGAAATCATGACAATTAAGAGTTGTTAGTGCATTGAATTGCTCTCCAAAATGAGGATATTTCACTATAAAAAATGGCAAAACCTTACATTTTTTTGTTAGCTATGAATTTGATTAATGTGCCTTATCAAAATTATTGCAACTTGAACAAAACTCTAATTTCATTATTTGATTAAATTATTTTTAAGCAATTAGAAAAGCAATTGATTGTTAAAGATTTTTAACTTAATATATATTTAAAAATTAATTAAGTGAGTATAATTTAAGATGATTCAAAGTACATTTTTAAAGTATATATTTTTCAGTCAAACTTGTTTAAAAGGTAAGTAATTAATTAATTAAGTTAATTAAGATAATTTAAAGTATGTTTAACATGTGTAAGTTTCAGCCAAATGAAAATAATCATATACATTTTTGGTTTTTGGGAATTTAGTGAAGTTAAATTGTTTATTTTTGATGAATTAAATTATAGGAATGTGTTAACTACTTAAAACAAAAGACCAATGAGCAATACATATATCTCACAATTTGGGTATGACTTGTATTGAATTATTTTAACTTTTATAAGAAACACATACAAACCTAAATCATCTTAATTGATAACAAAACTTTATGCAAATTTTGATAAAAAACATATCATTCAACATAAACATAATAAATCCTAAATTTCTAACATGAGATATGTTACACACATGTATAAAATATAGGAATTATAAAAGCCCTAAATAATTTTTATGAAGAACCATGTTAGAATTTTTGGCATAGGCATGGATGACTTAAAACATGTTAAATAATATGTAGGAACATTAAATATGCATGATTTAAGAAGAATTAAACTAAAAAATTAATAATTTGCATTTATTTAATTTAGTTAGGGCTAAAAATGCATAGAAACATGATAATTTTGATAGAAAAAATTCTTATAAATTTAAACCAATTAAAATAGAGATGAAGCCCTATCATATTATGCAAAAACATTTTGGTTTTAAATGGAAACATGCCTAGAACTTATGGAATTTCTTGCATTGACAGGTATAAAAAAATTGACTAAAGCATTTAGAATAAAAATTACTCGAAAGTCCTTTAATTTGAATAACATTTTGAAAGATTAGTGAAGAAATGTCTTACCTTTATTCTGAATTTAATTTCTTTTAATCCTCTTTGCTTATTTCCTTGCCTTTTTTATTGAATTCTCCAAGAGCTACTAGGAGTTCTCAATTTTAGAAGGAGAAGAAAAAATAGAAGGAGGAAAAAAAAATTAATTTAAGAATATAATCAAAAAGGAAAGAGAAACCTTAGAATGGGAGAGGAGAGGAATATTGCTTGAATGTGGCGTGATTCCTTGAAAGAATAGTGGGTTACAGCTCAAAAAATGATTGTGGCGGCAGTTTTTCAAGGTAATGTGGTAAGTGGATGGATAAGATTAAGTGAGAAGTTCTTAATTTGAATTTAATGGTAAGGATTTAAAGTAAATAAGGATTTCAGTTGTTGTGAAACTTGGACCAATAAGAAATGACACTAAGATTGCTAAGGTGGCATTTAGAATAATTAATTAATTAATTAATTAATTGGTAGAAGGGTATTTTTATACATGAGGATATATATCATTTTGAAGAGAATAAAATAAGGAATCCAACAGTCAAAAAGGTTTGAAATACAGAGTTATTGTAGCAACGGTGGTTGAGGAGTCGACTTTGGCCCAAAATTTGACTTTGATCAAATTGAAAGATTAAAATGGCAATAATTCAATGATTCAATTGGTTTTGACTAATTCAAGCTCTATGGGAAGAAATGATTGGTCAAAGTGACCCCTACCATAGGAGAGAAAAAATAATTAATTTTGACCAAAAATTTTTATTAGATTTTATTAGTCAAAAATGTGTATTCTAAAGTTTAAAGCAACATGTTGAAGATTAGAATCAAGTTTATTTTTTTTTTAAAGAGTTTTGGCAAAATTATCATTTTATTTCTCTTAGGTCCATCGTTTTGCCCGCGGTGCGGTTCCAAACAACAGTCTTGTGGCATTTAGGGGGCGACACGAAGCATTTATAATAAAAGGTGGGTCGCGGGTTGGATCCTGGGACCTGCGTTCCTTCACCTTATTTTGACGCGGTTGCCCCCACCTTCGCGTATCAGATTGACCTCAGCTTCGGGTTGAAAATATCTGAGCAGTGCTATTAATGTTACCGCTCCTCTTTTTTATTTTCTTCTTCCCATGAGATCAGATCCGAAGCCAGCGAGATCTGAGCTAAAGATGAAGTGGAGAATGGCTGCACCGCTGCAGTGATGGAGGAGACGAAGAGACGAGGACTAGAGAACATATGCCAGGCGAAGGAAAGATTGTTGGAGGAGAGTTCTTGCCAGTTCCGGGACTGGAGCCGTTAGAAGGCGATGGAGGCGTTAACAGGGGTTTGAAATCCGTATTATTAAATTTTTTGTGTGAGATACGTAAATTAAGAAGTTTCAGGTGCTATGCATGTAAAAGTCCAAAAAATTATAATATTCGTAGTGAAAGTCAATAAATAAATATGAGTAAATTAATAAATAACAGAATGCGGTTAATAAAGTAAATCCAATTGATTAAAATCGCATGACTTTAGTTCATTTGAATTGGAGCCAACTAAATCGTGTCATTTGGATATGACTTTTTTTCCCCTTCACAGAAAGCTATATTATAGGGGTGAAAACGATCCAAACTTGAGACACAAAAATAGCTGATGAAAAGCATGTTTTTATTGGGCTCCATTCAAGCTCTTTTGTTTAAATTAAACTCAGTTTTCAACTTGACTTTGAGCTCAGCAATTATAACTCTCTTGCAGATCAAGCCACATGACTACTGCTCATGGGGGATTTCTTGCATTTAAGGATTTTTAAGCGTACAAGTAAACTCCTTCAATATATGTGAGACTAAGGCCACGTTTGGGGCAGCATATAACTGCGGGTGATATTTTCAAAACGTCATCATCGCGTTTGTTTCGTGTATTTGGGGAGTTTAATGGAAAACGTCGTTCAACTTTTGTAATAAACGCGACTGCAGGATCGTCTTCGCGGCCCGCGTCTTATGTCTGTCTCTTTCCTCGCTCGACCGGTGTTGCTCTAGGTCACTTCTACTTCGCCTCTCCCTCGGTTGCTCCTATTGAGGATCTTGAGAGAACCTTTCTCCATTCTCTCTTTTCTGAGATCCTCGAGTCGGCTTCTCTCTAATATCATCCTCTATCTTTTTGTCTGTCTCCTCCTTGGCTTGTCTTGTGTCCCGCTGGATTGTTTGTTGGTGAGCAAGCTCACTTATGGTTGGAACATCTATAATTTAATGTTTTTCAATACACAATTTATGAGTTTTTTGGTTGCAATGGTTTTTTTTTTATTTTGTTGTTGCAATGATTTTTCGATTTTGTTGGCTTTTTTGGTTGGAACATCTCCATTGCAATGATTGCAATGGTCTTTCTATTTTGTGGATTTCTTTGGGATATTTGATGTTTTCTGGATAACTTTGAATTAAATTAGGTAAATGAGGCTTTGCATGATTCTTCTTTAGAATGATTATTCTTGGTTTTGTTGCAAACAACATTACTGCACAAAGGTAAAATGATCATTTATTGTAAATCAGCTGCAAATTAGTTGTTTTCCAACAACATAAACCAAACAATCAATCAATTTATGTAAATCAGTTATTTATCAGTAGATTGTCAATAAGCTACAGCTGCCCCAAGCAACCCCTAAATAAGTGATTGTGGTTCCTTTTTTTTTTTAATTTGGTTTGGTATTTAGATGCATACTAATCAATTCCAATGTATTTATGTATCCAACACCTAACCAAAAGTGATACATGGGACCGTGAGCTAAGATGGGTTCACAGAATGGTAGCTCGCTTTACTTTTGTTTTTCTTTTTGTTTTTGTTTTTTTTTTTTGGAGCATTTACATGCATAATGTATAAATTCAATTACTATATATTTACATCTCTAACACCCAAACTTCAGTTATTACATTTATACTTCTCAACTGTCTTATTTATTTAATTAATTATTTATTTCAAGTCAAAATGAGTCGAACACCAACGAACAATCCTTAATTCATGTTGGGCTCGTTTATAAATTGAGCCAAATAAACTTATTCATTTTTGTTTTTTTTTTCCTAACAAACGAATCAAACACATGCTACTTAACATACCCAACATGAACTATACGCGAACTACAAGTTTTTATGACTGCCCTAGTTATAGATATGTAACTTGTGACATGTTGAGTATTTGCAGGTACTTGGATTTAACCTAACTTTTTAATCATCAAACCTGTCGAAACCACTTTGAACTCAATTTGGATTGACCATTCACTCACAACAATGCTCTAATATGCTTGGTGTCCATTAAAAAAATGTAATTCAAAACTTCTTGAACTCATGACAATTAAGAGTTGTTAGTGTCATTGAATTGGTCTCCAAAATGAGGGTATTTCATTATCAAAAATGACAAAAGTTTACATCTTTTTGTTAGCTATAAATTTGATTATTATACCTTATCAAAATTTTTGCAACTTGAACAAAACTCTAATTTCATTATTTGATTAAAGTATTTTTAAGCAATTAGAAAAGCAATTGATTGTTAAATATTTTTAACTTAATATATATTTAATAATTTATTAAGAGAATAATTTAAGATGATTCAAATACATTTTTAACTTCTTTTAATTTTAAGTCAAAGTTGTTTAAAAGGTAAGTAATTAATTAATTAAGTTAATTAAGATAATTTAAAGTATGTTAAACTTGTGTAAGTTTCAGCCAAATGAATATAATCATATAAATTTTTGGCTTTTGGGATTTTAATGAAGTTAAATTGTTTATTTTGATGAATTTAATTATAGGAATGTGTTAATTACTTAAAACAAACATTTAATTAACAAAAGCCAAATGAGCAATACATATATCTCACAATTTGGGTATGACTTGTATTGAATTATTTTAATTTTTTATAAGAAACACATACAAACTTAAATCATCTTAATTGATAACAATGCCTTATGCAAATTTCATGAAAAACATATCATTTAACATAAACATAATAGATCCTAAATTTCTAACGTGAGACATGTTACACACATGATATAGAACATAGGAATTATAAAAGAATTTTCATGAAGAACCATGTTAGAATTTTCGGCATAGGCATAGATGACTTAAAACATGTTAAATTATATGTAGGAACATTAAATATGCATGCCTTAAGACGAACTAAATTAAAAAATTAATATTTCACATTTACTTAATTCAGTTAGGGTTAAACATGCATAAAAACATGACAATTTTGATAAAGAAATGCTTATAAATTTAAACCAATTAAATTAGAGATGAAGCCCTATGATATTAGGCAAAAGCATTTTGGTTTTAAATGGAATATGCATAGAACTTATGGAATTTTTTGCATGAACATTTATAAAAATTTTGACTAAAGCATTTAGAATAAAAATTAATCAAAAGCCCTTTAATTTGAATAACATTTTGGAAGATTAGTGAAGAAATGTCATACCTTTGTTCTGAATTTAATTTCTTTTACTCTTCTTTGCTTATTTCCTTGCCTTTTTTATTGAATTCTCCAAGAATTACTAGGAGTTCTCAGTTTTAGAAGGAGAAAAAAAATTAATTTAAGAATATAATCAAAAGGGAAAGAGAAACCTTAGAATGGGAGAGGAGAGAGAAATAATGTTTGAATGTGGCGTGATTCCTTGAGGGAATGGTGGGTTACAACTCAAAAAATGATTGTGGTGGCAGTTTTTTCAAGGTAATGTGGTAAGTCGATGGATAAGATTAAATGGGAAGTTTGTAATCTAAATTCAATGGTAAGGAATTAAAGTAAACGGGGATTTCAGTTGTTGTGAACTTGGACCAATAAGAAATGAACACCAGAATTGCGAAGGTGGCATTTAGGAATAATTAATTAATTAAATAATTGGTCCAATGGTATTTTTATAAATGAGTAAAAAATGTGGGTTTCTGTAAAATTACCAAGGTTGATAAAAAAAATTGAATTTATATACTATTTTGAAGATGATAAAACAAGGAATCCAATGGTTCATATGGTTTGAAATATAGAATTGTGTAGCAATGGTGGTTGGAGAGTTGACTTTGACCCAAAATTTGACTTTGATCAAATTGAAAGAGTAAAATGGCAACAATTCAATAATTTAATTGGTTTTGACTAATTCAAGCTATATAGGAAGACAAGAATGGTTAAAGTGACCTCTATCATAGGAGAGAGAAAATAATCAATGTTGACCAAAAATTTTTATTAGACTTTATTAGTCAAAAATGTGCATTCTGAAATTGTAAACAACTTATGTTGAAGATTAAAATCAATTTTATTTCTTTTTGGAAGATTTTTGGTAAAATTATCATTTTATCTCTCTCAGGGCTAGTTTGAGAGGGCGTTTCGCCCGCGGTGCGGTTCCAAACAACAGTCTTACAACATTTGGCTTGGCATTTAAGGGGCAACACATAGCATTTTTAATAAAAAGGTGGATCACGGGTTGGACCCTGCGGCCCGCATTTCTTCATCTTACTTTGATACAGTTTCCCCCAGCTTCACGCATCAGATTAACCCCGGCTTCGCGTCCTTCTTCGCGTCCTTTACCCTAATTGTCCTGCGAAGCTCTCGCATTTTCTTCCCCCCTTCTGCCCTAACTGTCCAGCTCTCGCATTCTTTTCAGACATCAATTTTTTTTCCTCTAGTATCATCTATCCCTTAGCTGCATTTGTTTTTCATGAATTTGCTTGATGAGTCTCCTAAGTAGCACTCATTTTTTTAGATTATTTGGTTTTTGGTTCCTTATAAAATTTTCTTGATGTTCCTGTTGGTATTTTTTTATGGTTTTGAGTAAGAATTTTAGATGTAGAGGATGGGGGGTCGGTTACGGCTATTGTTGTCTACCACCAAAATTCGTTGTTGAAAATAATTTAA
>NW_018165013.1:62910-105698 GCF_001263595.1 Phalaenopsis equestris | reverse complement strand
TATATATATATATATATATATATTAGAAAAGTTGTATTTTAATTTTGAAAATACGTGACTAAACTGATCTCATATATGTAATAGTTTAAATAAAAGAGCAGAACACTGCAAGTGATGCATTTATCCAGAGAAACAGACATATTACTTGATAGTGAGACTTGATTAGATAAACTAAATAATTTATGATCTTCATTTTGGTTTGCGAAACCTTTTATGTTGACCGATGAGTTCCTCTATTTAATATAGAAGATTAAATAGGCTTTATATTAAGCTGGGTTCCAAAGTTTTCTATAGAGGTAAATCTCTATAGTTAATTACATCTTAAGTAACTGAAGTCTCTTGAGAATACTCTCAATTCAGATTAGTGGTTTTGCTTTCAAGAATTTCAAAGTTTAAGTTTTCAAGATTGGGTATTGGAAGTTCAAAAGGGAATGGATCGAGTAGAAATAGTTTTTTTCAAGAATCCAAAGGAATGAAAGATAGGATATGTCATTGATTTGAGGAAAATCTCAGTGACTTCTTGAGTTATCCTACTATTTCACTTTAATTTTAAAAAAGTGTTAGTTGGTATTTCATCCTGTCGGTTTTAATTATTTGGGGCTTACACCTGCATAACATAGTCATACAAATAGCTTAAAGGATAGAAGAGTTTATGTCGTAACAAACGATTAACTAGGAGCCTAAAGCGAGTTAGGGCTTAAATTGCACAACATGATTGTGTAAATGCCTAAAAATGAGTTGAGGATTTATGTCGCACTAGACGAGCTACCTTGAAATCCTATGGTTTGTTATTTAATTCTAAGGAAAGATTCGTATTGTAGATCTGTTTGCTCTCTCGAAGTCATTCTTCTATACATTCTTGTCATGCTGCCCACAAAGTTAGCTCCAAGCTCCTCGTCAAAGTGATAGCTCCAGATTCAAGGTTTAAGGTTTTACGATTTTCGTGTCAAGTTTTGTTATCATTCAAGTGTTATGGGGGGTTAGAGATGATTAGAGCAGCACTAGTTATGATCACACAGTTCCCTCATTATGGACCACTTTTTTTCTTTTGAATTTACTTGGTCTAAATGAATTGTTAAACTTATTTAAACTGAGAAGATCTTGTTAGCAACTTAGGTTACCTCATCCGAGGGACTTCCATAAATTCAAAAGAACATATTATGTTGCTTGTTTGTTTTGAAAGTGTTTTAGGTTTAACTTTGAAAATGTTTATCTTAATTTTTAAAATTGTTTGTTTTGATTTTTGAAAACTATTTCAACCAAGAAAGCATAACACATTAAAACAGTAGTAAGTTGTAGAAGTAAAATGATAATAAATAACCTATGAATGCGTACCTGTCATCTTCTCGCTGCTCCCGCTAAAATGTTAGCATTTATAATTATGTATATATTGCAAAGTAAAAACAAGTGCTACGTGAATGAGTAGTATTGAAGCCTTAATGGTTTAAAGTTCAAAAGAGACCACAATTTATAAATTGGCGGGTCCCTAATAGTTTTAAAGGATGATTTTCTTGAACAAAACATAATAGTTCAATTGTCCTTCAAAACATCCAACAAATTGTAAAGATGTCTGAGGGATACCCAGACAACCTTTAAAGTCTTCTAAATCATTTCGAGGTCATTTCTACATGTTATATTGTTGAATAGATCACTCTGAAGTTCATTAGGTTTAAGTTGTGTCCAGTTTTATATCTCAATTTACCCATGAGAAAAGGGATAAACAAGTTTGAGCTTGTAGTGCTTGAAGGAGGATTAATTATGGTTCATCTTTTAACTAACCCTCAAGTATCTTTATATTAGACTTAACTCACTACAAAACTCTTAATTCAAAAGGGGTAAATGTGTAATTTTAGAAAAAGTCAAATCCAGAACATTTGATTCATGTTAAAAGATCAATCTATACCTCAACCACTGGTTTGGGACTCTAGGTTTAGTGGATTATTGACTTCCTGACTTATGTTCCAAACATTTAGATCATTCAGGTTAATTTCTTCTTCTAATATTCAATAATTTGAATAATTACATTTATACCCTTATTTTAGATAAGTGGAGGTTAATTGGTTTCCACCTCCCACCTCATGTTTCAATCACCTTAGAATATTGCTTATGATCAAGGTATTACCTTTTAAACTTTTAACCCATCCTAAATTTTAATTAGGAATTGAAAGGTGAAAATTACAATTTTTACCTTAAGGCTCCTATCTTCATAAATCATTTAAATTAATTCACATGAGCTTAAAAATTTGCTGGCCTATCTCTCATGGGTAATTAAGGTACTAAAGAAGAAATCATATTTTTATGATTTTTATTTTTTTATAATTATTTTAACCCAAAAATGGGAATTTCCAAAGTTAATTCATTTGATCAAACAATACAAAGTTTATATCCTTAGGAAAATTATTAGAGGCTCACCTAGATCAGAAGACCACTTGGGTTAAATTTCATGAATTTTTTAATTATATTTTAATTTTTATAATTATTTGTTTATTTTTATGGTTAATTAAATAAAAAATACATTTTAATTTAAAAAATCAATTTTATATTTTTCATTAATCTCTCTAACTTCAAGGAACTAAAAAAAATATTTTTTATATATTTTTTTTAAATTTATTTTATTTTTTATAATTATTTCAGTAAAAAATTAGAAAAATACATTTTAGACACTTAAAAATACATAACTTTATTTAGAAAAAAAGGAAAAATGTTCTAATTGGTCCCAAGTGGTCTGGGAACAATTTGTGACATTTTGATGTATTTTTGTATCCTTGTGATTTTTAATTATTTCTAACTATTTATAAATTGAAAAATATCCAAAAAATGGACTATTTATTTTAATGTCAATTTTATTTTTTCTTGGTTGCCCCTAGTCACAAGGAACACTCCAAACCACTTTTTTTTAAATTTTTTAATTTATATTTTATTTATTATAATTATTTTAGTGTAAAAGTCCAATTTATCTTGAAAAATAAACTTTGATATTAATGACAATTCAAATGGGCTTCAAATTTTTACACCAACTTAATCTGTTCACTCTCTTCAATGTTGACCAAACTTTATGATTTTTTTAATTATATTTTATTTTCTGAATTATTTATTGATTTTAATGACTTAATTAGCTAAGATAGTGCACCTAATAATTTAAACTCACTATATATTTTTTCAAGGGTCCTCTGACCACAGTGAACCTACCAACATAGATCTCACATTTTTTTTATTTTTATTTTAATTTATATAATCATTTTAAGCAAAAATAGTGACTTAACTTTGGAAATTAGGGTTTACCATGTTAGGGGTGTTCCCTGATTTTTCCAAAATCAGGGAACACTCATAATCACAGAAAGAACAAACCCTCCAAATTTCATATTATGATGATTACTATTTAATTATATATAACTTAATTAAGGTTTAGAGTATTTAATTAATTTAAAAATAAATATTAGGAAAGTACCTTTTATTTTTCATTCACATGATTCCTCTCTGTCTACTGATCACAAGAATATTTTTATTTTATTTTTATCATTTTTCTACACCAAATTATGATTTTTTGAAGTTTTTGAATTAATTTAAATCATCAAATAACTAGTTTCCTACTTATCCTACTCAACACCAGCGCAACCTGCGACCTGTCAAAGCTCCACGCGTCGTCGTTCTATTGGATGTCACCTTCTTAGTCAGCCTCCATGCGTCCACGCTTTATGTTCCATCTTCTCGTCCAACGCGATCTGGTCTGTGCATCCGATACACGGGCAATTGGACGACTCTTTGTCATCGTCCACAAATGGCCTAACCCGTATACCGTACGTTTTCTAATCCTAATTTCTCACTCGATTCTCAACAAAATCAGATGGTATTTGTTCCTAAAGTTTCATCTAGGTGAGACGAACACATCCATACAGTTATATCTCATGAAATAAACATTCTCTTCACAATTGGTAAAACCGAGTCGAAAATCAAGGTTGGTGATTTATACCTTCGCCCAAGAGGGGAGGCCTCAATTGTGTGCTTGTAGAAGTTTTAGTGGAGTCCAAAGAATCTCCTCGAAGTGCCACCTTCTTCTGGTATGGAGTCCAACTAGGAATTCGATCGAAGGGTGGCACGGGCTTGGTCTAGCTCTGTGGCAGAGGGCTCAAAGGATGGGGTTTTTAGTAGGGAACTTCCTCTCTTGCTTTGATGAAGCTTAAGAGTTAATCAAATTGTGAACTATATTGAGTTATAGGTATGACAGTGAAAAGCCCTAGGAGCGGAACCGTTATAAAATCATTCCTCAATTTCAAAAACATCTCATCACATTAACAAAAAAATCAAGACAAAAAATAATAATATACATAAAATTTTATTTCAATATACTAAAAATGGAATTTTTTATGAGGGAAAATACCTTACAAGTGTTTCATCAGGCGCTTCGGCTGAGATAAGTACTCGTCGAAGGAGCCTCTTATACAAAACCTCTCCCTCAAACTTAAACCTATCTACCAGGTCCACCTCGACCTTAAACCAAAGCATCGAGTGGGTCTCTCGTGTTGAGAAATTTAGGGTGAAGAAAAATAGAAATCGACACAAATCCAGAAGAACACACAGAGATTTTAACGAGGTTCGACAAAGATCCCTATGTCCTCGGGAGCGAGCGGTGAATTTCAAACATACTCTCGCTCCCCCCAACTCACTAATCCAAGAGACACACCTCTTCACACCAAGAGACACTCATTTTCATTCCAGGAGACACACATCTCCATTTCAAGATACTCCAAATTTCTTGGTATATGAGCCATACCTAACAATTGCCTACGTCCACTGAGTTGCAGAGGATTTTACTACTTGAGGAATTTACACCAGTCGATAACCTCAACTTACAAGAGAAATCTCTCACTCTCACTTCGTTGCTCTCTCTTATTCTCTCTCTTTTCCTCTCTCTACACTGAGATACATCGAAGAAACTCTACACCGAGATGCAACGAAGAAGATAAACTTATAAGAGAAATAAACTCAATTTCTCTTCTGCTACAAGTCACCAAGAAAAAGCCAAGGGAGAACAATCTTCTTCTTCTTCTTTTTTCTTTCTTCTTCTTTATGCAGCAAGGAACAACTTCTTGCACTATCCTTCCTTCTACCTTAGGAAGCCCGAAGAAGAAGACCAATCGTGACTTAGAAACTTGAAGGAGAACCGTGCTCTCTGTTCACAACCTAAAGGAGACAGAAGACAACGTCGTTTTGAGATCTTGGAGGCAGGAACAACGGTTATCGTGAAACCGCAGGGTCGCGGTCGCGACCTTTTGCGATCGGGCGTGGGAACGAGAAGCGGGAGGTTGGACAGAAGAGTTTTCCAATCCTTACAACAGTTCATGAGTCATATGTGGAAAGGCGTTCCCTAGGGAGTTCGACGATTTCGGTGGTTTGCTGTGGACGGAGGAGTTTGCAAATTTTGTAGATTGTTCGCAAGTCAGACAAAAATTTGCGGATTGTTCGCAAGGCAGACAAATTGGGTTCGCGAGAACGAACAGGTGTGAAGCAGTTCAGATAAAGGGCTGCGGCAGTTCAACGAGTTCTGCTTCAGGTGTTAGAGGTGTTCGAGGAATTCACGCTTTTGATTCGCGCGATAGGCATGTTCGCGGGTAGGGCCAAGAGTTTCAAGAACATGCGCGAACATGCGAAGGATTTCGGGTTTCTTCGCAACCGAAGAAGAGGCTCTCATGGAGCAGTTTGCCAGGTGGAGTTTGGTTCCGCGAAAAGGAGCCTTGTTTGGCGAACAGAGGATCAGCTAGTGAAGTTCGCAAATCTGTTGCAGGAGGAGTTGCGACAGGTAGGGTTCGACCAACGGAGTTCATAAGTTCGTCGCAGGAGAAATTGTGACAGGTGAAGTTTACAATTTTCGCGGATTGTTCGCAGGTTTGTCGCAGGAGAAATTGTGACAGGTGGAGTTCGACTGGTGTTTGCAGTATTTGGACTGATTTTTTGTGCTAATAGGAAATGTGTTTCGTGTGAAAAATTTGATTCACGAATCACAAGAAATTGCAGGAAAATTGCTGCAATTGATAGAGAAAATTTCAGGTTTCTTTGAAATTATTTGTGGTATGTTTTGTTTCAATACAAGACAGGAAAAGTTCACTGCAGGATTAATTTCAAATGACAATGTCTGGTGCAAACAATGTCTGGTTAATTTCAAATGACAATGTCTGGTGCAAAATTTGAGATAATGAAGTTCGATGAAACAGAGAACTTCAGATTGTGACAAACAATGGTGAAAAATTTGTTGACACAACAATGAATTTTGAAGACATTACGAGGTATGAAACCTGATGGTAATATCTATAAACTATTGGGGAGTATAGTTGTAGGTGGAGTTCACTTTGTCGGATCATAGAATGAAAATGCAGTAGAAAAGTTGACCAAGCCAGGTATTTTCAATAAGTTATTGGGTTACTTGAACTTGTTGAATGTTTGTAGTTGCTAGTTGGCATGGTTTCCCAACACACTTTGGTGTAAGAAACTCAATGATGTATTTCTCCTAAGGAGCTGAATATTCGCAAGATGGAGATTTTTTTCTTAAGAGGCTGAATATTCGCAATGTGGAGATTTTCTCCTAAGGGACTGGATATTTGCCAAGGTGAAGAGTTGTTAGGTATGACTCATATACCAGATAATTTGAAGTATCTTGAATTGGAGAGGTGTGTCTCCTGGAATAAAAAGGAATGTCTTTTGGTGTGAAGAGGCGTGTCTATTAGATTAGTGGATTGGGGGAAGCGATGACATGTTTGTTTATAAATAAATGTGTAACCCTATGGGTATGTAACTCCTATAAAATAGTAAAATTCGCCGCTCGCTCCCGAGGACGTAGGCATCTTTGCCGAACCTCGTTAAAATCTCTCCGTGTTCGTATGGATTTGTGTCGATTTCTGTTTTTCTTCACCCTACATTTCTCAACATCTCGAACGTTTGATAGCTCCAATCAAAGGGCCGCCAACTCCTCTCATGGCTCCTTTATCTCCTCTAACTGCATCCTAGTCGCACAAGCGAAGGATTCTTCCATCTCATCCAAATAATGGGCCAATGAATTAGGGGACACCCTGTGTCCATTATTTGCCTTTTTGTGGGCCACAGTAGGGCTACCCGGGTAGTCAACCACATTCTCCTCACTTCTAGTCGGTGCAGGAGCAGCCTCAATTGGCCCCTGGGCTAGACTCTAGCCAGCATCCCTTGCAAGCAAGTCGTCAATTTGCATCACCCCGTCTGCACTAAAAAAAATTAGCCCAACCAACAATACCAAGTTCATCATACCAAAAAGTCAGTCCAACTCAAACCATCTTGCTCTCGGAGGCGCTTGCACTCCTTCGCCCCCCCAAGTCAGTGACAAAGAATCTCGGCTTCACGGGTCTTTAAAGTTAAAACCCACTTTTAGCAGCACTCAAATGTGTATGGTATTTAATTTTTATATAGTATGGTTACATTATAAAATAAAAAATAATACATCATATCCATTACCCGATTAGCTGTCGTATATTACAGAAAAAGCCTTGGTACTCAATATGAATTTTAAAACCGTGCGATCGGGTATCTGAAGCTGGGCCTAAGACTCTCCACATCAGCAAAAGTTCGATTTTAAGGGAATACTTACTCCATACTGCTTAATTCCCATTTATTTACATATCTAGTACTTATAATTTAATTCTTAAGTGCATCGAACTTACCTATTCATAAAAAGGTAATTTCACTTCTATATTATAATAATGAAATTTTTAATGTTAAATATATAAATATTAGTTTGTATGTACGTAAATGGCCGACAGTAAAAATAAACACGATAACATTAATTAAACGTTCATAGATAAGGTGGCATATATGTAAAAATTGAAGTTAAGTTTAGACATGCAAATGCATTGGAATTAAGTGGTGTATATGTATATCTTCCATTAACTAAAATGATTATAGATTTAAAAAATGCATCACATAATTCAGATATGTACAGCCATGAGAAAGTTATCCCCAACGCCCCTTACTAGAAATAAATCATGGTTCAGAAGAAGATAAATAATTGGTTTATAAAGTACAACTTTTAATAGCGCAGAATCAAGCAGGCCATAAGGCCTGAAACTGAAAAAACATAACAAAGCACAAAAAGCTGAAAATGTTTTCTTGTTTTATTATCCTAGTAAAAATTCAGAGGAAGATGACTAAATTAAAGCAAAAAAATAATCAAAAAAAAAAAAAAAAAAATCTAAATTTCAATAAATAAAGAAGAACTCCATGTTAAAATTCATGCTCCGATTAGAAACTTCGCCGAAAAGATGTGGCTACGGGCGTAAGGTGCCACAGATCATAACTCGTTCTTTCGGTTAACTTTGGTGTTGCCATGTGAATCTCTTTGAAAGAAATTACGTATAAAATTCAGGAGTCTGCATGCAATAGAACAGTTTTCTGGTGGAAGATCTTCCTTTGCCTTTACAGTGCAGACTGATTGAAAGTTTTGCTTCAGATGAGTATTGACAATGTTTTCCTGCATGAAGCAACAAATTATGTTAAAGTTAAGGAATGTAATAGATTATCATACGAAGAAACATCTAAAAAGATTTGGGGACTTCACTGTATTTTAAAGCTTGCTATCTTTTTTTTTTCTTTAGGGCGTCTTTAATTGATAATGGAGAGATATGCATAGTAAAATAAGTGGTAACAAATCGCAGCAATTAATTAGGTGAATCTATATAAAAATTTTGGGAAACTTAAGTACAAACTAAACAATTATTATGCATTTTTTTTTTTGAAAATAATTCTTAAGCATTTACATATAGAACAACTGAAGTTTGATAATTATATTTATAACACAGTGGTATTAAAAATATATGCATTAAAAGTTGATGATAGTGGTATTTTTTGTGTTCTCAAAGATATGTGTCTTATGTATGTAAATATGAAAGCTTCAATTGTTAGATATGTAAATATATAAGAAATGCGTCTGGGGAGGAACCAACTTTATTTATTAGGTTGGGCAAAAAATAAAATGTTAATGTTTTCAAGTATTGGAAAAAAACTATATCGAGAGTTGACAAAATTACTAAATTGTATAAATTACATTAAAAAAATATTAAATTTTACTACTTATATAGAGGAATCTCAAATTTCAAGATATGCAATTAGACATAACTTAGTTCCACCCCTGACACCCCTGATTAAGTGTTACGTATGTAAATGCGAATAACATTTTTCATGTAATTTGTGCAATAATTTTATTTCTAATTTATTTACTTTCAGTGATTTGAATCAAGTCTCAGTCTTGATCCCAACATGTTAATTTGAAAGGAGAAGAAACCCAGCGTGTCCTAGTGAAAGTGTTCAAGAAGATACCTTGAAAACCTCGAAATCGCAGAAATCCTGGTAGCCACAGCCCTGCAACAAAATTCCACATCATGAACATGCATTCTATAATAGAGTAAAAGCATACTGATAAACAAAATCAATCAATCCACAATAAAAACACCAGACCAAAATTTTAGCAACTGCTACAGGTATTTTTTAACTGTATGGCCGTATTAGTATTGCACAAAATTTGATATAAACAAAAAAATCTAGTGAAACTTACATACATAACCATACAATTCTCATGTTACATATCTAAAACCTAAATTATCATATTTATATTTACAACACTTGGGTGTGATAAACTTATGAATGAAAATTTGTATTTCATTTTTAAAAAAGAGGTGATAGTGATACTTTGATGTGATATCAAATATTTGGGCGCTACGCGTGTAAATATTAAAGTTTGGGTGTTAGGCATGTAAATAAATAAGAATTGTGTGGTACTTATGTAAACAACCCGGGAATCTAACAATATGTAGCAACATTTCCCCTAAGGCCCATACAAACCATCCAATGTCCGACTGAACTCTCTCTCCAATTATATACATATAATTCTATATATATATATATATATATATATAACAGTGAGAAATCTGAATTTGAATCAACATCATCTCCTTGAAAAGTTGAGTTACGGTGAACTATTTAAGAATAAATTCATCTGAAGAGAAGGATTCATGAACTTGAGTTTAAACTAAGAAAATGACTAACATCAAATAATAAATCCTACCGGCATGGGAGCTGGAATTTCGTTGTGCAGAGCTTGCAAATAGTACTTGCTTTTGTAACCTTTGCTTTCAGCACCGCTATGTGAAATGTTGCCAGGACATTGGTACAAAACCAACATAATATTTACACTGAAAGGAGCGACGACACTTCCCCTCCAAGTCCGTGGTTGAGGAGGTTTTGGCGGCAGACTTAATGGCTCGTCCCTTCGTATTAGTTCAAATTCTAAATACGAAAAGAAAAATATTTGTAGTTTAAACAATGAAAATGAAATTGGAAGGAGAATTCCAAGTGGTTTATCCCATATGAAGATACTTTCACCTGGCATTTGAAGAAAAATCCCAAGAAGACAGGTGAAAGGAACAACTGTTTCAGCATGAGCAAATCTGAGCCTTGCCTTCTCAAAAGTTCCAGGCTTATGGTTTTCTGCATAAGAGGCAACAAAACAGCATGTATTTTATGTTTCTAACACAAACAAATGTCTTAAAAATAATATCCAAGTCTGGATCACCTTCTTTGGCCAAAATTGCTTCTTCCATTGAGTGAACAACATCTTGAAGCAATGGGAGTCCCATGAGATAGTTTATTGATTTACCATAACCTTTTAATATAAATAACTCTAAGTCATCGGTCCACTCGAGTAATTCAACCTGATATTGGATATGAACTCAAGACATGGATGCACACAATAAATAGAGAATGTGAGATTTATAAACACATTGAGAAAAGTGTCAAAATAATTCTGATAACTCTTTCCAGAGATCATTTTAGTCTCAGAGTATATAAAAGTGTCAATTTAGTCCCCATACACTTTTAATGAGGGCTAAAATAGTTATTTTTTATGACTATTTCAGCAGCTATTAAAAGAACATGGGGACTAATTTGACAATTTTATAAACTATTTCACTAAGATAGCCTCATGAAAATACTCATGTAAAAAGCCAAAAGACTATTTTGACACTTTGGTCTTAATGCACTTGTGCCACTATAATAAGAACAAAGGTAGGCAGTCATTCAAATTGATAAGAGCATAACTGGTTAAATTATTAGGCAAGCATGTTGAAAAACTAGTACGTGGTATCATGGAATGAGAACATAACCAGCATGGCCATGGTCAGGAACTAGAATAACCAGTTTTATCTTCATTAATATCATCATCAAATTAACGATACCCCAACTATTTGTGCTCAGATTTATGAATTCTCTTTCTCCAATCATGTCTGAATAGCTAAATTTCTTTTGCAGATTTCTAGCATCGCAAAATCAAGAAAAATAACCTTTGATCTATCGTTTTCCTTAAATAATCCATAAACAATAATTTATGTATCTATCTCGCAGGTTTATCGGCTGTCCTCCAATATACAAGTCCAAACTATATACTTCTATTTTCCTCCACCGTAATTGTGATGTCCCCCCCCCCCTCTCTATAAGCCAAAATCTAATAAACAAGTAATGCAAAAATAAAAGTAAACAATCTGCCAGTCTCATCTCACTTAGGGTATGTTTAGGATCACTTGCTATTTTCTATTTTTGTTTTGTTTTTAGGCTGCATTGCTTTTTGTTCTGTTTTCTATTTTCTATTTTTTAAAAATACATTTGGTACTGTTAAGATTTATATGTTTTTCCAAACAAAAAAAAAACAAATATGGTTGGGTAAATTTTTATTTATTTTTAAATAAAAACTATATTGTTTATAAAACTATATTATTTTCAAATAAATGATTCATCGACTACATAAATTTATTCAGGTTGTGCTCAGATAATCTGTCGAAACAGCAAAAAGCATTAACTAGAAATTTATTGGATTAATTTAGCCTACCTCATAAGCAGAAAAAAGGCTACAAGCTTTGTCAGTAATGTCCAATAAAGATGCTTCCTGCAAAATAGAAGAAAAACTCAACTTTGGCTAACCAAAAGTCTGGAAAAGTTAACAGCTAAAAACAGCTCATACCTGCTTACAGAGAAACCAAAGCGAAGCCACATCCTTCCTAGTGAAATTAAGTTCATAATGTTGGACAAGCTTGGCAGCAATTTCCTCAAAAATTGGCTCTTTGAGCTTATCAACAGCAGGTTCCTGACTTTTCCGATATTCCTGAGAAATAAAACCATGAAACATGCCATTCTTTCTCGAATAGCAACAGGTGTGCCCTCCCATTATGATGCTACAATCTCAGATCAGGAACCAATGTATTCATTGAAAATTGATCCTTTATACAATTGAAGACTGGCAAAAAAACGACCATAACTTCTAAAGTGGATTACAGCAGCGAGTAGCTGAAAATAAAATTTCAGATGGGCAACTTCGGTCACGCTGATTTGGCTTCCAATTCCCGATCTTTATTTTGTTTTTTGAAAACAAGTGCTTATGTTTAAAAAAAAATATTAGCAAAAATGTTGGATACAAATTTGTTGTGTTCTAAAATTATGAAAACACGAAAATGGCCAGTTTGTATTTAAGAAAAGGGAACTGGTTGGAGAAGTGAGCTTCGGTGGCATAGCTTGATTTGCATGAACTTATTACAAACTCAGTTTTAGTATCTGTTTGCACTGCATTAAGTTTCATTTTGCCCATCATCCCATCAATTTATATTATTTCATTACAATTATAAATAAAAGTAATATTCTAACTCCCAAGCTTCTTTTAATTTTATGAAAAATTATGCATATTGTAGAATTTACTTGGGGATGAAAATTGCTTAAATCATTATTCACAAATAGAGTATGTATATATCGGGAAACCAATCCCTCATTACTTACAAACTTCCGAACATATCTCACCTAAATTAGGAAAGGAAATAATTTTGAATAAAAAATAGCAAAAAAAAAAAAGAAGGAAATAAAATCAAAAGTTTCCTATGATATCCCAATCAAATCCTCCCATATTGGAGGTGGTAGTCGACCCACATGAGAGGTAAATATAGAAAGGATCAAACCTTCTTAGATTTCTGCATTGCCCCTCAATCTGTGTTGTAGATGTTGTGGAGACTGAACTTGGTATTGAATTCTGAGAAGATGACTGAACTTGGTATTGAATTCTGAGAAGATGCTGAAAGAAAGGGCTTTGGTGAAAACATCAATTTGTTGGTGTGTCAGGATGTAGCTTCGCTGTATAACTCCCGCATTGACATTTTCATAGATGAAGTGTCTATTAACTTCAATATGCTTGGTACTATCGTGATACACAAGGTTTTTAACAATATTAATAGTTGTTTGATTGTAACAGAACATCTGTATAGGCCTATTGGAAGAACATCCTAGTTCTCTTAACAATTTCTAAATCGTGATCCTTTCACATATCCCCAAGGCAAGTTCCCTATACTCTAATTCTGCAATGTTTCTCAAAACAACAGTATGCTTCTTACTTCTCCATGTAACAAGGATTTCCCATACATATGAGTAATAACCTATTGTGGACCTTCCGTTAGTAAGTTCTCCAACCCAACTAGCATCAATATAGAATTCCACTTCTCCGTTTCTGATTCTCAAAAATTAATCTATAATCATGAGTTTTCTAAAAAAATCTCAAAATCCTATAAACCATCGTCAAATGCTCTTCATTTGGGCAATTCATGTGTTGGCTCAAAATACAGACAGAATATGCAATATATGATCTGGTATGTAACAAATATATGAGTTTTTCTACTAATCTTCTGCATATTCTCTGATCCAAAGATATACTTTATTCTTCCCTGTAAGACTTCGTGTTGGGTTCCATTGGAGTATCAGTAGGTTTGCATCCAATCATCTATATTTCCTTTAACATATCTAGTATGTATTTCATTTGTGATATAACAAACCCTTTCTTAGACCATGATACCTCCATATTCTAGGTCCTTGATTTCAAACTCAGCGGCCAATACTTCTTTGATTTTAAGAAATTCTATTTCATCATCACCAATGATAATCATATCATCTACATATACAATAAGTGAATGTGTTTTATAAATAATATCGGATCAACTCGAGCTCGAGAATATCCATTGAATTTCATAGTTTTAACAAACAATTCAAACAATACCCTTGGTGATTGTTTGTCCATAGAAAGACTTCTTGAATTTGGCAACTAGTGTGAATGTCTCATAATAGTCAATTCCATAGGCTTTACGAATTTTTAACAAAAACTCTGAATCTCTCAACACTCCTACAGCTTTGTATTTTAAGTTAAACACACATTTGTATCCACTGGCTTATTATCCTTAGGAATTTTAGTACGAGTCCATGTGTCAATATGTTCTAATGCTCAAATGTCTTTCTACTACTTTTCTCCATTGAGCATTCAAGGCCTCACCACCATCTTAAAAAAATTTCTCTTTCAGTCTAAGTGGTAATTTTCCATCACACAATAGGCTCGAAGCATTCCTCCACTTCATCCAACTACCTTGAATTCTACTAATAACATCCCCATCAATATCACCATCACTATGAACAATAGACCTGAGATATATAAAGCGTTCACAACTTTTAATAATTTGATCACCCATAGTTATATTTCTATCACTGGAGATACTACCACTAAAATTACATTCCATGTATTCAACTTTAGTTCTACTCAAACGAAGGCCTTTAGACTCCAAGGTAGGCCTCCATAATTCAAGTTTTTCGTAAGCTTTTCCCCTCGCCTTATCCATGAGAAGGATATCATCAACAAAAACCATACACCAAGGTACATCCTCCTGTAAGTGTCCAGTAAGACCATCCAAAACTAAAGCAAAAAGATAAGGGCTTAAAGCAAATTCCTGATGTAAATCAATAGAAATAGGAAAATATTTGAGCAACATGAGAAAAAAAATGTGATTCACTGTTGCAGTTACAGGAAAATTATTGTAGCTACAGTAGCCTCATTGCAACTAAAATTCATAAAAAAACATTAAAAATCTTATATTCAATCAAATTTATGAGGCTACATCGCAAGCAGTAACCAAAATATCACAAACGATAACAAAAAACAATAACCAAAATATTTTCATTACAATGAAACAATAAATTAAAGAATAAAACTTATACAATTTCACTATTTATACACCACAAAAATCAAAGACCTCACTGGCTGCAGACAGGATGAAGGCGAAGTGCGAGAGCCTGCATGCGAGACGAAGATGGCCTGCGTGCAGAATGAAGACGATGCAAACGGGATGAAGACGATTCAGATGATGCGACT
Organism: Phalaenopsis equestris; assembly: GCF_001263595.1. Taxonomy (NCBI): domain Eukaryota; kingdom Viridiplantae; phylum Streptophyta; class Magnoliopsida; order Asparagales; family Orchidaceae; genus Phalaenopsis; species Phalaenopsis equestris. The sequence goes on along the minus strand of NW_018165013.1, from coordinate 90,466 downwards.
ATGGGAATAAACTGTGCGAAGGAGAGGAAGGAAGAGGAAGAGGAAGAAGAAGGTGTCGAAGGAAGAAGAAGAAGAAGGAGATGTCGAGCAAGGAAGAAGTCGTCGAAGGAAACCTATCGAGTTCGAACTCTGCGTGAGATGGAGGAAGCAGAGTGCTTGTGGGGATGACTGCGTGCGGCTCAAATCAAATAGATATTTAAAATTGGGGATTTTTTACCCTTTTTACTCGTTTAGGCGGCGGAGTGTATGCCCCGTGAGGCGCATATGGCGTTCTGCTTCTTCCCGGGCATAAGTCCCACGCAATTTACGCCCATCTCGTGGGTTGGAAGCGAAAGTGGAAATCCATATGCCTCGCCCTGGAGCGCGCCCTGAGCACGCCCCAAATTTTTTTTTTAAAACAGACGACTCAACTAACTTAGGAATTTGAGGGACATGATGATGGAATCAATTATATTTAGAGAGATTTTTCTTGAGCAGGTATAAACTTTGATACATTTCAGAACTACTAATTACCTTTCCTGATTCCACCGCCTGAAATTTACAAGAGTTTGTAAGAAATTTAGTTATACATTTCATAACATGAGTAAGTTTATTGATCAAAATAAAATTACAATCCAATTGTGGAGCATATAATAGTTCCACATCTCCTTTCCCACATTGTTTAAGTATGATATGTCTGCAAGTCTTATCAATCTAGATGAAAAAACCTCTTGGTAGTTGACCAGAGCATTGACGTCTCTGATCATATGATCAAAGGCTCCTAAATCTCTGATCCAAATTCTGAATCTTCCATTAATAGCAAAATGAGAGAAGGATATATTAACTTGGCGTCTCACAAGATTGGTGTGCTTCTCTGAATTACCTCCAAGGAGTTTCTTCAATACCTCAAGTTGCTCTTTGGTGAATGGTTCATTCGATCCTTTGAATGTGGTAGTAACATTTGTCTTTTTCTCTTGATCGTTTCTTCCCTACCCAGATTTCCAGTAAGTTTGTTTTCCAGGGAGATTCCAACATTTGTCTTTCATATGTACAATCTTCTTGCAATAATCACATATGGGACGATTCTTCTTGACCTTTGAGGCATGGGAAAAATTATGAGTGTACACAATTGAACTTTCAGTGCTCAGTGAACCCACATTTCCGGTCAACATAAGCTTTTTTCTGTTCTCTTCTCTCCTGACTTCAACAAAAGCTTCAGATGGAGATGGAAAAGGCTTTGTTCTAATGATCCTCCCTCTCACCTCATCCACTTTCCGAGTTAATCCTATTAGGAATTTGATGGTCCTCTTCTTCTCAATGATGAATTTAAATGGTCACGACATCTTGTAGACATTTTCACTCATCTGTCTTAAACATATCACATTATAGCCAATACTTTGTCAAAGTGTTATCGGGTGATGTTTAGCTCTCCTTAAAGGAGGTCATGAAGCATGGTTTCGCTCTCAAACAGCTTTGTAGTGTTTTCAGTGTTGGAATATATTTCTCTTGCATCCTCTCACATTTCTGACAGTTTTATATAGGAAAAAATTCTCTCCCACTTCAATAGTCATTGAGATGATAAACCAAGACATAATCATATGATCTCAATTCTTCCATATGCGGTAGTTAGGGCCAGTTATCTCATGAACTGTGCTCTCTCCCGTGAGATGTTTGTCTTTCCCCTTACCACAAATCTACATAAAAATGGATGGAGACCGTGAAAGATGGTTATAGTAATTGGTTATAGCCATTGAGTTTATGAGTTTTGATAAATTTAGAAAGCTCAAAAGTTGTCTGAACAACATCCCTGTCTCTAACTTGGAGTTCACCTCTGGAGTAGAACTTGACGTCTCCATTCTGTAATTGTTCATAAGCCTTATGCATGCTTAGAGTCAAAATTCTGTGAATAAGAGAGAATTTTGGAAGTTGCTTGCTGAGATGTCCTTGCTGCAGAGATCCAGTTGTTGGACTCCTTGTTGCGATCATTTTGAAGCCCAACAACAGGTAGGGAAGGCAAGAAGATACCTGTGAACTCTGGGAACTGCAAGCAAGAACAGGAATTTAAGGATCCACATTCTACAACCCTGCGGGGAAACAATCGGGAACCCACGCTAGGAACTTTAGAAAGATACCAAGTGTTCTAGTGGGAGATAAAACAGGGATTTATAGAGGTCTAGGCACTACAAGATCCATGACTTTCCTTGCTGTTGGGATCTGCAAAGGTCTTGGAAGGAGATGAAACAGAGACCAAACAAGTCTATAGGAAATTTGCGGGAGCTCCAAGGTTGATAGCTGCAAGAAATCTGGCGGATGGCCTATAGAAAGACAGGTGGCTACAAAGAAGATTCAAGCACTGGATGGCTATTGGAAAGGCTCCAACGGATGAAAAAAAAAGAACACTCTTCCCTAAGAAACTTCATTATGTATGGGCACCATCATGCTCGATGATTTAAAGGGTCTCGTCACTCGCTAGGGCCACTGCTATACTTGTTTAAGCCCATCAAGGAAGCCTGAATTTATTAAAGTACTTACAAATTGTGCATTTCAACCTACATATTAAGGGAACTCTAAGAGAGAGGAGCATTAAACTAAGAGCCCAACAACTACTAGTCGACCAGTTGATCGTTCAACAAGCTCGTCCCAAAAGCGTGTGCTCCTACCAGCAGCCGATTCAAAAATCTAGGTTAAAAAGAATAGCTCTTACGGTGGCATTAAAAAAACTCATACTTAGGCTTAATGATGTCAAAATCCACAGAATTCTTCAATCATTCAGGTCGAGATCGCGCTAAATATTAAGATCTCTAAAATTCTTCAACCTTTTGGGTTGTCATCACATTAAATATCGAGATTCCTAAAATTCTTCAAACATATGAGTTGACATCGTGTTAAAAATTAAAATCCCTAGAATTCTTCAATCAACTAGGTCGACATCCGTAGAACACTAAGTTCCCCAGAATTTTTCAATCATATGGGTAAACATTGTGCTAAACATTGAGTTTCCTAAAATTGTTTAATGATCTGGGTTGATATCGTGCTGAAGGTCGAGATTTTCGAAATTCATCAGTAATATAGATCAACAACGTGCTAAACGCCAAAATCACCAAAAGTCTTTAATCATCTGGTTCAACATCGTGTCGAATACTGAAATCCCGAGTGTATCTTCCAAATGTTGAAATTCCGCAATTGTCACGCATCATTGTACATCATTTGGGGAGACACTAAGTTCAATATTGGGATCCCCGAATGGCCCAACACTAAAGTCCCTTCACTAGACCCGGGGCACCTTCTTTTGAAATATTATCAGATTCAAGGCTGAGGTTCCCAACTGCAAGAGTTGACATCGTGCCTAAGTGAAGAACTTTTATTTAGATCGACATCATGCTCATGGTCGAGATCCTCAAGAAATTGGGTTGACATTGTGCCTCACATCGAGATCCCTAAATAACTTGAGTGACATCATGCTTTAGCTGAGTTCCATGAGAAGATATTCAAGTTGTACAAAGCTGCCTTCAGTTGGACAATCCAAAATAGAACAAGTTTTAAACAAAATTTCTAAAATATTTCCAAAAGTTAGAGGTCAACATCTAAAACTCACTAAGATTTGTCCACATCTCAAACTCAACAAGCCCTGATGTAATTGAGTCGATGGCTATTCTTTGCGCTCAACATGGCAAGACAGTAGTGGAAGAGCCCCCGTTTTGTCAGATTGATGATAACAAAAGCATAAGTGCCTTCGTTGCTCAAGTCTAGGATTCGAGCAGGTTATGAAGGTCGGACTCAATAAGCCCATATGCGTCGAGTCATTGGCTGCTCTTTGCACTGAACAAACCAAGGCCGTAATGGAAGAGCCCCATTTTGCTAGCCCAAAAATGATAATAAGAGCACAAATACATCTACAACCCTAGTCTAAGACTCAGGTGGGTCATGAAGGCCAGACTTAACAAGCCCATGGCCGAGTCGCTGGCTCCTTTTCTCACTCAACAAGCTCAGGCCGCAGTAAAAAAGCCCCTACTTCGTCAGCCTGATAACAATAGTTGTTCTATCTAAACCAATAAAACTTGACAAACTAAACCAATCCAGATCTAAGAGATTTTTTTCAAATGATATAGGAATCGGGACAACACCGAAGGAGAAGATCCTCACTTAACGTGACATCAAGTCAAACTTAATATCATCTTCAACATGTGTGATAAAGTACAAAACACGTGATGAAGTTATCTCGGTGCTCATATGAGGCCTAAGAATGAACTAAGGGTATTATGTCATCAATGCGTCCATCAAACCACTAAGTGTTGGATGGGACGACGACCTTTTGCCACAAACCTTATATAAGCCCCAGAAGACCAAAGAATTTCTAATATTTGGTGAAACTAAAGCACAAAGCACTAGTCTGAAAAAGTTATTCCAGTGTTTCATATGAAGTAAGGATGAACTAAGGAAATTCTTTCACCAATGCATCCATCAGACCACCAAGTGCTACATGCGCCCACTACATTTTTGCCATTGATCTTATATAGGATACAAATGCAAGTTCATTGGCTTGCATCCTTCATAATGCCCGTCAAAGCAGAAAGCAAAGAATGAACACATGATGAAGTTATCTCATTGTTCATATGAAACCTAGGGATGAAAGAAAGGTATTATGCCATCAATGCATCAATCAGACCACCAAGTGTTGGACGGGCCGACAACCATTTGCCACAAACCTTATATAGGCCCCAAAAGACCAAAGAATCTCTATTTTTCAATGAAACTAAAGCACAAAGCCCCAGTCAAAAGAAGTTATTTCAATGTTCATATGATGCCTAGCAATGAACTAAGGAAATTATGTCCTCAAAGCATCCACCAGACCACCAAGTGTTGGATGTGCCTGCGAAACTTTCGTCATCGATCTTATGTAGGATACAAATGCGAGCTCATTAGCTTGCATCCTTCATAACGCCCGTCAAAATAGAATGCAAAGGGTGGAAGGCAAACTCAATCTCTCTAAAAAATTAGTGACCAAAAAGATGAGTCGAAGAAATTTAATCTAAATTTAAGACAAATTCTTCTACCAAGAGTAGAAGAAAAACTAATACAATTTCTCTAAATTTTAAAGGCAACATCACCTACAGGTACATATCAAACTACAATCTACAATGTGTTGACATCCCTGAATTCTTGGAGATCCAAAGTCAAAATCCTTTCCAAATTTATATTTGAAGATCCATAAGGTCATCACTTTACAACAAGCATGGTTCGCTTCAGGCGCCCACCATATTTGTTTGTGGCATTTGTCGAACCTCATATATATTCCACAAGATGAGTTGATCGGATAATGAAAGTGATGAACAATGAATGCGAAATCTCGCAATCAAACTTAGAATACCTCGACCAAGCTTGAACCACGTGAAATATCATCGAATTATGAAATTTATTGCATAGGGGTGTCTGGAGCATCAAAATTTTCAAAGAAGGGGTCTGCCATTATCAAAACGAGCAAGCACAGTAGAAACAACAAGTCATCGATGCAATGCTCCGCAACTCGATTGTTGTCGAAGTTGCTCAAACAGCCTCCGGTCGCACAATGGACTGCACAAGCATGTCCAAAAGATCAAATTTGCCTAAGGAAAACACCTATATTGCTAGGACTTTATGTGCGAGCTATTTACATGTAAATCATGACGAAAATAATAAAATATATGTAAAACCCTTTTATTTTCTCCCTGCATGCCACCGCCCAAACACATGATGACCCGTGCCTACTGCTGCCTAGTGACCAATGAGAATGAAGAAATAAAAAAATGAAATAATAAAAAAAAATTAATTATTCTTAAATGTTTGCTTCTTCCCTAAGGATCCTATCACATTTCTTCTCCCTGCAGGCCCCAGTCCCTATCACATCTTTCCCTTATCCCATAGGTGGATGCTGCAAGTCACCCTAGTGCCAGACCTCACTTCGCCCCATCGCCAGGCATCTTCCTCTCATTCTCAAGTAAGCAGACCTTTCCTCCATCAACAGCGTATGCCTCCCGCAACCATCTCCTCCCTCTACCTTGCAACTTACCGAAACCCACAACTACCTCACCCCGCTCCTACCTCTTTTGTCCAACTCTCCTACCTGCATGCTCCGCCATTTCTCCCATCCCACACAACACAGAGCCCACATGAAACCCTCACCAGCCTCACACGCTTGCTCCAGCTACCTGCTCCTTCCACGCAACTCGACAGGGCCGGACCAAGCCCTCCACCTGCTCAACCAGCAGCTCTACGGCCAACCCTCGCTTCCTCTCCAAGCTCATGTGCATTCCCTGATCCCGTTTCCTTCTATTTCCCACCCCAAGCTGCAGCTTTACTCCCCTCCTCTCAGCTGCATCACCCTCTCCTGCTCCTCTTCAGCCCTCTCCTCCCTACACAGCAGCTAGGGCCGTAAACCACAGCCTTGAGCTCGCCTCTTGACCAAAATACAGACATGTCTCTCCTCAACTTTCAGAGATGTCCACATAAACTGTCAATAGCCACTGCCCTCCTCCCTATACACCTCCAGCATCACAGCAACTTTATACCACAACACGCAAACTCATCCCCAGCTATGCTCAATGTTAGCCCATTCCAAGATGTTGAAAACTGGATCAGAATCAAGCGCGAAAACTGATACAAGTGCAGAGCTGAAATTCTATTGAAATTACCACGGGAAGAAGTGAAGAGTTGACTCATCACTATTATCAAAGAGACAGATTCACCCCTAGTGAGATATAAGTTTCATCAGAAGTTTTATATTGGAAAGCACAATAGTTTGGAGTTGAAGTGGAGAATAATGTGCAGTTCTTGTGCTCATTCAAAGCACTTGCGTCCTTTCAGGACTTCATCCATATTATCTAATTGAAGAAGGATGGATTCTCTTGCCGTATGGTTTCATTACAGCCAAACTCTACCCTGAAGCACCCTTCCTTCACTGTAGTTCGGATTGGGAAACTATCAAAAATTGGTGAGCAAGTGGCCTCTGTTCTTTATCTTGAAGCAACAGCGAACTCGTGGAGTTGCTGATTCCTCTGGAATCTATATACGAGGAAGAGAAAGCAAAGAGTGTCAGCACCACAGATAGTACAGCTGAAAATTTAGATATCGTGTTGTTTGATGACAATGAGGAAGAATGGAGGGACAAGAGCAAATGAGAGGATGTGATTTGCACATAACTGGTCTTAAAAAAAAGAAAAAAATAGGGGTGCCACATATAAGTACCCGTTATGCCAACAAGAAAATTCTATAGCTATGCATTTCCATTTGCAAATATCTCCCCATGCACGTTTTTAAGTGTGGTGGGTTAAACACTTAACTGTGTCATATCGATGTGGCCGGAACGGCTAAGTGTGTGTGTGTGTGTGTGTGTGTGTGATATTTTTTTTTGTGCAAGTACGTAAAGCCTCATGCATGCTTTTTTAAGCAGCGGGTTTTGAAGACCGCTGGGGACACAATGACGAATAACACTAACTATGCATGCCTTTTAAAGTCTGATACGATGCAGCCCCCCTAAACGGTGACGATGCCAAAAGGCTGTCGAAATGCTGTTGGATTTTTATCTGAACGTTGGTCATACAAGAACAACTAAATTGAATTTATTTGGGCTAAAATTTAATTAAACTAAAGTTCATAAATTACAAATTAAGGATAAATATGAGACTTAATGCCACCGGATCTGCAACTCCCTATAAAAGCGAACAAAAAGCGTAACCTAAAGGGATCAAAATGAAGTTTAGCATGATTTAGTTAGCCTAAGCTCTTGCATGTATGTCTTCCTATTATGCTCCAAAAAGTGTGCAAATTTTCTAAAATTAATGAATCCTTGAAGTTTAAAAGTCCCGCAGAACAATACACTAAATGCTCGATCATAAGGTTTGAGAATGCTGCACGGTTAAAATGCATACTTAAGTTCAAATCTACTCTGCCCTAAAATATGTGCAAAGCTATTTAAAAATTAACTCAAACCATCAAACTAAAAAGCCTGCATGTACCCTGGCAATCACATTAAGTCCTTAGACTTAATCATCTGAGGATGTTGCGGAGGTTAAACGCATGCTTAAGTTTAAACTCAATTTATCTAAACAAACATGAACACCTATCAAAGCTTTACCAAAAAAAAAATCTAATTTTCAAATTTCAAATTCAAATTTCTAAAATTTTGCATGGTCTGGAATAGGCCGCCTTGTCTAGCAAGGTCGTAAGTCTCATACTTTGGCCAGTCTGATCCTCCCTCCTTTAGGAATTTGAGTTGACAAGACTAAGCTCTCAGTATGATCCTCTTAATAAGGAATGGAACCAACAGAACTTGGTATTTCAAATGATGTAAAGTAATGAGTTTCCCCGATGATGGTCACGCCGAACAAAATACTTAAGTTTTTAAATTATAAAATTGAAAATATTTAAAGAAAAATTAATCACTCAAAAGCGAAAAGCGAAATTCATCCACCCTCCAATCGTTTGTCGGGGTGGACAAATATAATGTTGACTCAAGCTCACAAAAAGTAAATTTCATATCTAACATACTATTAAATTCAAGCTCAAAATAATTCTAAGCTAGTAAGGACGTAGCGCGAGTCATACGTTCGGGTGATTTTCCTGCCAAATGGCATCACAAAGAAGCAATCACGACCACAGTCATCTGACTGAGTGATTTGCCACCAAATGGTATCATTATATTATGGTCAAGACCATAGCCCTTATGTTCTCCAATGACAATCTGTCCTTTTGAGTATTAAATCACAGGGTATATCTGATAGGACATAAAATACTATGTAAGCTAAGGTCAACTTAGATTAATCCTCTTAGACAAACAGTCACCACAAGTCTATAAGATTCAATTGGATAAAGCAATAACAATTATCCTTCTATTAAGTTGAGTCAACTATCTCCGTTGACAGAGTAAACCCGCGACCATGATAACCCGTGATGACTGAAACATTGGATCTTGCTCTGGTTCGTCATTGTTCCCAACACAATCCGATTGAAGCTAATGGTGATAATTTTCATAATTTTAAAAGCTTAAATTTGCTGCAACTATATTCTAAATCTCAATACTTCGTGGCTAATGACTAGCCTTAATCAAAATAATTTTCTCATTAATAGAAGAGGTAATTAACCTAGGGGGGCTTAGGCATATAGGAAACCTCAAGCCACAAATATTAAAGTCCTCACAAAATAAGAGCGAAATCTCTAGACAATGTCTTATCTACTATCTCATCTGCCTTATAAAAATTTGACCCAAAACTTAACACATAGCTCTCGACGAGAGTCGAGAGTATTTTGAATTTTTGGAGACCAATATTTATAAATTTGAGGAGGAAAAGACGAACGATGATATTTGAGACTAGTAAACTTCACATTAGAAAGATGAAATTTTTATTATAAAATAAACAAAGATAAAATTCATCTCTCGATCCGCAATCTCAATGACACCAAAGGCTGAAAAAAAACTTGCATAGAAGAAACCAGCCATCGAGAAAACAATGGAGTAGATGGAGAAGAATGCAGAAGCTTAAGATAAAGCCACAAAAGGTTCTACTGGAAAGAAACTGAGAGCCAAAAAGCGACTTTCAGCTTCAAAATAGAGCTACTCAGAGAGGTTGAGAAGCATATAGTCGAAGAAACCCAGCTGAGAATAATCGAATGTGGTGCCTTTAACTAGAACAAGTAGTGACTATGGGTGAAAGGTTACGAGCGGACTTTGGTGATCTCCCACTTCACACACTTCCTCACGATCGCGTCTTTAGGACTTCCAAGTTACATGCGTTACGATCGCCTCTTCAAATGCTTTGGTCAAGAGTTTGATTCATGCCTTTGAATGCTTCGATCACATCTACAAATGATTCGAAGGATGCAATTACGTCTTTGAACACTTTGGATTCACCAGGTTAGAAGCGTCCACACATCGTCGAAGTGGGAAAAACTGAAGCTTCTGTTCTGAGCGGGGAGAAAGCCGAAGCTCGAAGATTGGCATCATTGTCTATAGTCTGTGAACCTAATATGAATCAGAGCTAATTTTTTCATATAAATTAGGGCAAAAAAAATAAAACACAAAAGAACACGAACTCAAATGCATAAAAATAAACACCTTCAATTTGAGAGGTATGAAATCTCTCTCAACACCTACAATTCGAGAGGTAGACAATCTCTCTCAAACCCTAAACATAAGACTCAAGGTAATAATCTCATGCATAACCCTAACACTAAATATAATAGCAATATTTATTCACCACAACAATAAATGATGAAAGACGGAATTGCCCTTAGGCGCATAAAGGACAAAATTGCCCGTAGGCGCCAGCGTGACATTATTACCCCCAAAAAACACTTGTCCACAAGTTGGAAAAATAAACTGTTGCTAGATCCAATCATATGACTCCCAACATGGTGTCATCATCTGATAATCATTTTCATTTAATCAAAAATGTTAGTTGAAGTCCGACAACGCTTGCACTGGTACACTCGTCATGGCCTTCTCAAAAGTCTAGGTCGCCACTTTCTCCCACTGAAAGTTATCCTTCTATAATTTCTCCGTAAACAACCACACAATCGAATTACAACCCTTCACGAAACTTCGACAGTATACTAAAAATTCTAGAAATCCTCTCCAACCCCTTCAAGGTTGAAATCTGGCAATTTGAGACGTTGGCTGAAATCTAACAACGCTTGCACCGGTACACTCATGATGGCCTTCTCAAAAGTCTGGGTCGTCACTTTCTCCCACTGAAAGTTATCCTTCTTCAGTTTCCCCGTCATCAGCCACACAATCAAATTACAACCCTTTACGAACTTTCGATAGTATACTGAAAATTCAAATGATCATCTCCAACCCCTTCAAGGTCTTAAGCAGCACCACTCAAATATAGTTGTTACCTTCGATGGATCCGTCGACACCAAGTTCTTGCACAATTTAGGGTCATCGAGAAAAAGCCCCATCTTATTTACCTCTTAAATACTCTGCGGTGTCAAAATCAGACTCTTACAAACTCTGCTTTTCTTGACCTATCTCATTCCCATCATTAGTCCTGAATCGCCTTCCATTCGGAAGGCTGTCATGGCAAAGGGCACTAGCGCGGCTAGATGCAACCCTGTTGGGGTCCCACCCACCATGATTCCTTGTTCCAGGCTGCAATCCTTCAAGTCAATCTTTCCAGGCTCAAATGCACATTTTCTCGTTTCACCTGCTGTTAGGGGTGTCAATTTAGGTAATGGGCCAGTTCAGGTTCGATCCGAATAGGTCTGATCCGAATCCCGGCCAAATATTACATGGACGAAAATCCCAACCCAAATTCAACCCGTCTTCAACCCGCCAACCCGAACTTGACCTGTATAACACGTTTAACATAAGGAAAAATCATTATTTAGTTAAAATTCGATTAATTCCATGTCAATTCCGAGCCCACTTCGAGTCAAATCCAGGTTGGCGGGTCAATTTTTTTAAGTTAATTTAGGGTTGACGAGTTCATTTTCGGGTTGGCGGGTCAACACTAACCAGACCCAAAAAAATTAAATGAAAGCTTTAAATTGAAACCCCCATAAATTATTTAAGTCAACCCAAACATGAATTTTTCGAGTCGAGTTTGGGTTGAGTTGGCGCGTTGAGTCAATTTTTGACACCTCAACCTGTTGCTACATGTTCCAAACCTCCAGAATACATGCAATTCTCTCAACATGTTGCCGCTCGAATTCAATCCTCTCCTTCACTCAATCCTGCTTGCTTTTGTTTGTTCAAGCCATTTAAATGTCGTGTTATTCCTTCTAAGTGTTGCCGCTCGAGTCCGCTCCCTATTCCTTCACGCAATCTCGTGGCTCAAGATCAGCCTAAAGTAGGGATGATGTCCCGATGCCGCTTACGACCCCTCTAGACGCCGTCGTTCGATTCCATAGCGATTGGAGATAGGTTTATGTAAAACTCCACGATATTCTTCATCATTTATTTGAGGACTGTGAATCTTCCCTCCATGGTTCCAATTTGATTTGGCTCGTTTCTTCCTCTAATTTATTTTCCAATGCATCTACTTTCTTGGCAGTCATTACTCTTTATATAGTTTTGAAACTCCTTTAATCCCAACATTGGGTTCCTCGTTGTCTCAAATCGTGATTGTATCACATGGTCGGTGGCTTCCCAGCTATCTCAAATCACAACTTGATTGCCACGATCTCATCGAGGCCCCTGAATTGTGCAATGATGCTTCACAGCTAGCTCTTGTCAAGCCATCGCACACTGTACAACACCGTGATCCCCTCATCACTTCCCAGTTAGCTCTTATTACGATTGTATTGAACAGAGGTAGCAACTGTATGCCTCGATCTTGTTGTTGTTTGTGTCCAGATCAATCGGATCAAGCGCTCTATGAGCCGCAACTCCTCTTCCTAGCCGAGATCCGATCGCTTGTTGGCTTCCCAACCGTGATCCGATCGCTCTTTTGGCTTACCAGAGGCAATCCTTAACTTCAATTGAAGAGTTGCGATTCCTAAAGCCTTGTATGCCGCCATTCTTTCACATAGAGTAGGACAAAACGAGTTCACACCTTATAATCGACGCTCCTTCCCAGAATCAAATGCACTAATTCAAGTGTTAGGCGATCTATCCCAAACTCTAAACCATCATAACCCTAACTCTAAACATATTAGCCATAATTATACCCAACAAAAATAATTAATAAAAGAATAAATTACCTTTAGCCGACGGTGTAATAGAACGCCAGGAAATAATAATTTTTCATCTTCAATTTCCTACAATTTCCTAAAACTTGGTCACAAGATAAATAACGGGGGAGGACCATAGATTAGGAACCCACAAAATTGCCATGCTAGAAAAAAAAAGGAATTATCAACATTAAATAATTCTGAAAGTAGAAACTACTAAAAATAGAATATAATAAAAATATAAGACGTTAAAACCAGAAATTCCTAAACTTCCGACACTAGAAATGTACAACTCTCCTTTCAATTTCATTCACCACTGCAACCAAAAAACTAAAAAAACTAAGAAATAAATATGAGGGAAAGGGAATGAGTAAAACTAAACAAGTTTTAAACTTTTATTGTAATTGATTTGGATTATTTTATCTTGAATTGAACTTCTTATGCAATTAATAAATTATAATTTATGTTTATCATCACACTTTCTTATTGTTATCCACTAGATTGTGCACGGGCTATATAGTGAACTATGTCAATTTATTATTACATAGTGAACTATGCATATGCCTTTTTCCTTTTTTTTTTGGATTTATGGGGGGTTGAATATCTGATGGAACAAAATAGAATCATAGAATGTACTGGCAAAAACTCATTGGTCAGAGTTGTGATAACAAAAACTCTTGACACTGCAAAGTATAGAATTTCATCAGAGCAGCCTTGAATCGGTAATTTATTTCATTGGTGAAACAAACTTTTTTGATGCAACCAAAAAGTTTTTTCGTCAACATACTTGTGCTGACAACTTTTTTATGGTCATTTAACTGTAAGAACTATGATAAAATTATCATCAATAATTTTTTCGATAGGCATTTTAACGAAAACCATTTTTGGTCAACAAATTAGTTGAAATTCTAATTTTTGACAGAGTTACTTATTTATCTTCTCCAGAAACAAATCCAACATAAAAGCTCGTTTTTTGTAGTGAGGGATCTGCTTGCTCAACGTATCTATTAACATGGGCGCCTGCTATTGAAGGAAAGCACTAAGTTAGCAATTTCATTGGAAATTCCTACTTCCAATGTTGACATCCCAGCTTCACATTGTTTTCTACTTGAAGTTTCTAGGAGTCAAGGATAGTTTTCCTATTTTCTCATAACTGCTCTTTATGGACACCACGTACCAGAGTTCTTCTAAATCTCGAGCTCTAATATTGAAAATCTGATCCATAAACACCAACAAGATGCCAAAATAAAATTCGGTAGCCTCACCAAGAAAATGACATGGAGTGAATTTGTTAATCATAATTCATAACCCTGCAGCACAAAATACACAAGTTTCATTAAAGAAGAAACTTGGCAATAATACAAGCTAGTAGATGATGCTTCTCACCTTCTAGCTCTCGTACTCCACGAGCCTCTCTACAAAACATGAATAATATCCTCTTCTAGAATAAACTCTCAAACTTCCAATGGATCAAAATCAAGTCCGAAAACCCCTCTATAACATCCATTAGAATTGTTCAAAACCTACTTTGTACATTCATAACATGGGCTTAAATAGAGTATTACAATGTTTTATAAATAAACCTCTAGACTTCTTCAGTATTCCTTTTTTTACTAATAGAACCTAAATAAGGTCCATTTCTCAACACTCCCCCTCAAGATAGGCAAAAGATATCCACTAAGCCCATCTTGTCACATAACCTAGACAAATCAATGACCTAAGTCCTTCAGTGAGGTAGCCAACTACTTGCCTCCAGTGGCTGTATGACTTAACTTCATTAGCTCGTTATTCAGCTTTTTCTTGATGAAGAATCTATCAATCTCCACATGTTAGGCACTATCATTGCATCAGATTGTTGGCAATGCTTATTCCTAACTTGTTGTCGCACTATAACTTCAATTGAGTTCCTTGGTCCACCTAGAGCTTGAACAATAAGGCTCTCAACAAAATCATCTCGATAACTCTTAAGGCCATGACACTTACTCTGCCTCTATTGTTGACCTCGCCACTACAGATTGTTTCTTGTTCTTCCATGAAACCAAGTTGCCCCCTACGAACATGCAGTATCCTGAGGCGGATCTTCTGTCATCTACACAACTAGCTCAATCAACGTCACAAAAGCCCTTAATATCTACAAGCCCATTCTTCCAGAAGTTTAACCCCTTCCTTGTTGCACTTTGCAAGTACCTTAGAATCTACTGCATCCATACGTCCTTTCTTTGGATTATGCATGTAGCAGCTCACCACGCTCGCTGCAAGAGAGATGTTACGTCAAGTGTGACACAGATGGATAAGACAACCCACTAATCTTTAGTATCTCTCATGGTCAATCTGTTTTCTTGTCTCTGCACTCAACTTTGCCTTCTGGTCAATTGGAGAGACTGCACTGTAGGTTTGCACTACAACATGCATGTATCCATGAGAAAATCTAGTACATACTTCTTCTGGGACAAGATCATCCCTTTAAGTCCACAGGTCACTTCAATCCAAAGAAAATATCCGAGTTGTTGAAGATCCTTCACCTCAAATTCATTACCCAATCTTACCTTTAGTTGGGCAATATCTGCCTCATCATCACCGGTGATAAAAATGTCATCAATATATACAATAAGTATACTGGTGTGACCTTCATGTTGTCGAAAGAATATTATATGATCTACTGATATCTCATATCCACCACAGTCTTTCTAAATTTTTCAAGTCAGGCTCTAGGAGACTGCTTTAAGCCATATAGTGACCTCTGGAGCCTACACGCCTTGCCCACTATCTGGACTATACCAAATCCTAGTGTTATCTCCATACTCACCATGAAGAAATACATATTTTACATCAAGTTGGTGTAACCTCCATCCACCATTCACTGCTAGAGAAATTAATGTCCTCACTTTGCTCATCTTTATTATTGATGCAAAGGTTTTATCATAGTCAATGTCATATATCTGAATGTACCCTTTCGCCACCAGAAGCATTGTAGCGCTTTACCTTCCCTTCTAGAGTTTCTTCACTGTAAAGATCCACTTGCACCCAACTATCTTTTTTTCTTATCGGTAATGACACTATCTCCCATGTTTGATTTTTATCGAGAGCCCTAAATTGTTCATGCATAGCCACTTTCCACTTGGGATCCTCCATAGAAACCTGCCAACACTTGGGTATAGAGAAAGTGTCCAAGGATGCAAGGAATGCTCCATCTAAATGTGATATGTTAGAATATAAGACAAAGTTAGCCATGTCATGTTCTCACCTAAAATGATGTCCTACTTTGCTGTGAGAGGTATTCCTTAAAGTTAGAGGGTTAGGAGAAGAATGTCGAAGAATCATATCACCTAATAGTTCTAAGTCGGAGGAGGATGGAGTAGGTGTCTCAAGGGTCAAGGAAGACCCGAACAAAGGACTAGCTGGCACAAATGACACTGTAGGCACTGTTCTCTCATTTTGCTTCCTTATCTGTGTAAACACTCTTAGCTCATTTTCAGCCTGAATCTCCCCATCTCTGGGCTCACTCATTTTTTGAATCCTCAACTGATTTGTTTCACATCACAAAACAAGGCATCGCTACCACGTGTACCTCTCTCACCATTGCTACTCACCCCCTTGCCTCATATCTCCAGTATCTGGCGAGTCGCCAAAGAGAAAGGTCGCTTCCTCGGTGTAGTATAGTTCAAATTATCTAAATGACACATCCATGCTCACAAACAGTCTCTTCTTTCTTAGCTCCAACAGACATGCCCCTTCTGGGTAGCAGAATAACCTACAAACACATTTCACAATTATGGGATACAACTTCCCTATTGCAATCTGTTATCATTCACAAAGCAAACACATCAAAACACCTTCAATTAGAGATTCTGCTATTATCTACTTTCAACATCTAATAAGGAGACTTCCAATCCAACACCCTCGAAGGCATCCTGTTGATCAATTGAGCAACTGTCAAAACCACTAACCCCCCATAAGTGCTTTAGGATATTCATTATAATCAACATATTTCGGGCTACCTCTAGAAGATTTCTATTCTTCCTCTCCACTACTCAATTTTGTGCATGTATGTATGGACATGAGGTTGATGTTGTATCCCTTGAGCTGACAAGTATTCCCAAAATATTTTTGTGGTATAATCTGTCCCATTATTAGACCTCAAAACATTCACTACTGCATCATATTAAGTCTGGATTGTCTTGTGGAAGTCTTTAAAATAAGAAACACATCGCCCTTATTTTTCATCAAATATAACTAGGCAACATGAGAAAAACAATCAATAAATGTCATAAAATATTGATAATCATTCATAGAATATGTACAACAAGGTCTCTAAATATCAGAATATATCAACTAAAAAATAATTGCCTTTCATAAAAAAAAATAATACAACCGACTCAATAAACTAAAACAAGAGTGTCTCATGCGTTTGTTATGTAGCAGTAACACATTTTCCACTCTTCCCAGATTCTCCTACTCCATTACTCTATACCATGTATGTAATAAGTTCACCCCCTCCAGACCTAGTAAGAGTCCACTATGCCACGTTCCAGTTTCACGTATCCGAACTGTACCTTTCTATTGGAAAATCATCATAAAAATATCAAAAAGAACAACAAAGTCTAGTTGGAGAATAATATCACTAATCAAGAAAGAGTATGTAAAATATTGAACAAAGTAATATAATTGGTACCATTTACTGTAGCATTACCAAAGATTGTGTTCGACTATTAGCAGTCTGGATGCTCTCTAGTACTGTTAGGAGAATCAAGAAAGAAAATTCTCTAGCAATATCTGTCACATGTCGAGATGCACAAGAATATTCCTATGATGGAAATAGATGCAAAAGCATATGTATCACAAATACATTTGTCAGAGTGAGCAAATCCTTTGATGATGATTAGTTGAAAGAAGCCTCAACCCCATATTCTACTATTTTTTATTTCCACTTCAACAACTACAGACACTCATGATCCTCATTGGTAAAAACCACACTTTTCTCTCCCACCTCTGCTATCATCAGATTTGTTCGGTAGCCCATTTTTCACCTTTTCGACCATCACAGCCACGACCACAGGCTCCACCCTGTCTGCATGCACCTGTCTCTCTCCTTCGGTATCCTAAGAGAAATCTTGCTCACAAACCCAACTTCACCACAATTATAGCACTTGCGAGTCTCCCCCTGGACACCTATCATACCTAATCTCGAGGCAGCCAAAGCTAATAGCGCACCCAGAAACCCACTCGGCTCAGAGTGCAGCTTCATGTGACTCTCCTTTATCATCACAACATTGACATCATCCAGTGAAGAGATAGTCGCCTAAGCTTGATCAAAAGTTGGGTCCAAATGGGCCAGCAATTGCATAGTCCTCATCTATGCAAAGATCTCCCCTTTCTTGCGCTTTGGGTCGACACAGATGAAAATCTACCTATAGTTGCCCAGATATATGGCGTATTCTTGAATCGATCTATTCCCCTGTACCATTGCTTCTATCTTATGTTGAATCTAGAATACCCTCATATGGTTTTCCATCCTAGCATAAATCCTCATCAGCTTTGGTCAGATATCCCTTACCTTTCGAATGTCATCTACTGAGGATACAATAAACAAAACCATCGAGTTGAGTAGCTAGGTGTAGATTAAAGCATGTGTGGTCATCCATTTATCCCCCCAGCACTGTCACTCTTCGGTTCATCCCCGGTCAGATAAACCTCTAGTCTCTTCCCTACTAAAGAAGCCTCGATCCAACACAACCAACTCAGATAATTAACAAGTCCATCAAGCTTCAGATCCACATGAGGGAGGTTTAGCTTCCCGTGTCAGAGCATGTTCTGAGGTAGAGGCTCCCGTCGAGACGTTAGCTCTCTATATGAGCCTGACCAAGACCTTCAGAACTTTGAGATCTATCTTCGCCGGAAGCTTCAATCCTTTACCTCCTGCACTATCTCCATCTCTTGACATCCTCAATAACAAGGATCCAAGCCTAGATCATACAGATCTAATCACACATCCTTCATGTCAGTACGCCGCAATCCTGTCGTTGCCTTCCCATTTAGCTCTAATCGCGGCTGTATCATCGCGATCCCGTCGTGGCGTCCCTGGGTAGCTTCAATCGCGACTATATCACAAAACTCCAAGTCGTGATCCCGTCATTACCTTCCTGGTTCCAATCGTGGCCTCGCTGGTAGCTCAGATCTCGACTGTATCGCAAAATTTAAAATGTGATCCCGCTGTTAACATCTCAGGTAGCTCCAATCACAGCTGTATCGCGAAAGTTCAAGACACCATCCCATCGCTAGCATCCCACGTAGCTCAATTCGGGCATGTATCACGAAACTTCAAGTTGCGATCCCATCATCCAGAAAAGGCTGCTTCGTCGACGAAGAGGAAGGTAGAGGAAGTTTTGGGTCCTTGTACACTCGATCCCGACTATCAAGCACTAAGGACGACAGCTAGGATTAGGGCCCTGATACCATGAAGAAAGAATTATTCATAACCTATTTTGTAGATTCATAGCATGGGCTTAAATAGGGTATTACAATATTTTACAAATAAAACCATAAACTTCTTCAATATCCCCTTTTACCAATAAGACCTAAATAAGACCCAATTCTCAACAGTCACTTATGATAGAGAAGCACATAAATAACAATCATAAGAAATTGTGAATCTAAGTTTTAAGGAGGCAGCGCCAAATTTGACATTTGACTATATGGACAACTAGAGCCAGATTGGCATCGTAACTGCTCGACAACAATCTTCTCAGCCATAGAGTTACTCAGTTCATGGCATCTTTCAAAAGCCTAGTGAATTTCTCTAGGACACTCCAATTTCTCTCATCTTTCACAGATTTCTCTTGGCAGCACTATAGCATATTCAAGTTCTTCTCAACAACATTGTAATTCTCTCAACAAGTCCCCGTCTCAACAGCCAATCTCCCAGTTTAACTTCCTCATGCTTACCCGAGCACTTGAACTTTTTATAAAGCCATTTCTCAACCAACAAGTCAATATTTATTTTCAAGAAGGCCAGATTATATGAATAAATCTATTAATTAAATAGAAATCGAGCTGAATTTATGGAAGAAAATGCACTGAAGTTGCACTGACAAATACGATCTCATGCATGCAAGTAAAAATAGTTATAAAGTTATAGTCTCATGATACTTGAACAATCAGAATAAGCCCTTCTGCTAATGTAAGTTTATTAAGCCGATTTACCTTGAACGATTGATTACATAACAATGACTAAAATCACAGATCATACAACAAAGAACATAAGCTCCTACTTTCCAAGACAAGGAATCATATAATTAGTATTTGGTATTTACAGAAAATATCATTCTTGAATCATATGAAACATAAGTACTACAAAACAAATCGCAGCATATATCACTTAAATGAATGATGCTAAGCTTATCTTTACCTTATAAGTTTCACAAGTATCATAAAACCGTAGAGAAATATCACTTGCACGACTCTCACTCGTCACGGAAAATGCTCGATGCATCCCTGGCCCTAAGGTCCCATTACCTTGAAAAAGACCAATGCCAAATGCCACAGCACTAGCTGATGCACGAGGAACCTATTAGAAGAGATACAAAGTGAGCATCTACTTATTCTTTTACAACTTGATAAAAGAAATCAGAAAAACGAGTAGCATGTCCAATTAGAATAATAAAATCACAACAGGTTGAGCACAGTTTTAATTTTGAAAAAATTACTTGAAATGAATTGCTAAGGATGATATGGCACAAACATTCATAATTTAACTAAATTAAATTGCTATAGCATCTAACATACTGGTCAGGAGTTGCAAGCGTTAGTTATTTTAATTTTAATGTTGTATACCAAATGATGCAAAAAATGAGTTCAGGATGACAACAACCAAAGTTATAAGACAACATTATACATACATACATACATACATACATATACATATATATAGATAGATAGATATTTTGTCCACTCCCATAGCATGAATAAAAAGACACAGTAGATAACATTCGGTTCTTGATTTTACCTATATGAATTGTACTGATGCTACAATTACCCTTCTCCACCTAAATTTATTCGAGTATATATCGTTTTATGTAATATTCAAACAAAAGATCACACCATTGATTGTGATATATAGTAAAAGAATTACAATATGAATTGACTTTCAACAATTTCATGATGACTTAATCGTTAATTGAAGATGTAAAAATTACACAGATAATTGAACAACATATTAAAGCCAATTTAAAATCTAATTTTACCTTTGGGAATGAAAACCGCCAATGTGTGTAAAATATTATCAGCAACCAATGCATTTCATTTCATACGATTAGAAAGTCCTTGTACTCTGAAATATTAATTATCTTATCATGCAATCTGAGCTATTATTGTGTAAATCTAAATGTATTTGATTGATATCATAAAGGACAATAGAATTTATAATGTTAAATATAATAGTAGTTTTGTTCTTATAATTGAATTTTGAAACGTGGGGAGATAATTGGCTGGAGAATGCTAATTTTCCCCCCAGGCAGAGATGAGTCCATCCATATAAATATGGTTGCTATTCAAATTTCAATAATAATACTTTTCCAGATCTTCTAGGCATTATAGCCCTAGATCCTCATTCCCAACTTAAACTTCACACCACCTCGCCCCACCTGACACCTCATCGGCTAGCCTTCACTGCCATCAGTTCAAGTTGTTGCTGTTGTTTCCCCTAGAGTTCCTCAACTTTCAGAGCACTTACAACTTGCACTCCTCAGTCCTTCAATGAAGTCGATGGGGGTTGAAGGCTTTAAAATCTCAATCGTATATCCAATTCTATTATTTTTTTCAATAAGGATCAGAATTATAGGAACTGGCACAGATTCCACACATAAATTAGAACAAATAATATTTTATCGCAAGAATATCAAACACTTAAGACGAATACAACGATAAGCACCTACAATTCGATAGGTAAGGAATTTCTCCCAATTCCTACAATTCGAAGGTAAAAAATCTCTCCCAAACCCTAACTCTGAGAATCAAAACCCAATCTCCTACATACCCCAACCCTAAATATATTAGCCCTATTTATACTAACAATAATAATAAATATAAAAAGCTAAATTGCCCTTAAGCTAATAAAAGATAAATATGCCAACATAACAATGCTCCCTTCGCAAAAAGACACATTGAACTCAAGGTGGGAAAAACTGCTGCTAGATTAAATCGTGTGGCCTCCGCTCATAAACTTGCTTGAGTTTGGTTCTCTTCGTCAACTCTAGCACACTCGTCAAGGTTTTCTTCAACTTCTCAAAAGTCTGGATTGTCATTCTCCCCCACTAAAAGTTATATTTCTTGAATTTCTTCATCCACAGCCACACAATTAAATTATAACTCTTCACGCACTTTTCGAATGTATTATGTACGTCACCTAAATCTGTGTATGTCACCTAAACCTTCCCAACCCCTTTCATGTCTTAGGCAGTGGCCCCTCCAACCTATTTGTTACCTTCAATGGATCCGTTGGCACCAAGAACTTGCATTAACTAGGGTCACCGTGATGCACCACCGTCTTATCTCCCTCTTGAAACTCCATTGTCAAAAGCATACAATCCATCTTAGAGTCCATTTGGGGCGGCAGTGCGGCGGCGGTACGACATTATACTGTAGTTTTGTCTGTTTGGATAAACTATGTTTTGACAACTTTTTCAAAAAACTGCAGCTAAAATCTACTTTTTCCCACCACTCATGGCTAGGTGCGATGACAGTTTTCTAGCTACGGTCTGACTTTTAAAAAAATATATTTGTAATAACAATCGCAACTTTTTTAGCATGAGATTATTGTCCAACAGCTTCACAACTGTTTTTTAATAAGCTGCAGCTTCCCTAAATAGACCCTTAGTCTTCCCTACGGATTGCAAACATCTCATACCCCATATCACGCCAACGCTCCCTAAATCTAAGAGAAGAAACTCTTCCACCACCTGGCAATATTAAAATCACTCCTTTACAAACTCTCATGCCCTTCTCTACATGTCCCATCCCCATTATAACTTTAAAACTTTCTGTGTCCACCATCACAAGCCGCAATTGCTTCACTATTTGAGTAAAGATGAAGTTGTGGGTTCCATCACTATCTATCAACACAACTACATCTTGCTCTTTGATCTGCCCCTGAAGTTTCATAGTGTGATTCAATGCTAATCTCACCACCGAGTTCAATAAGACTTCTTTCACATCTAAGTGACGTGTCCCTCCACCATGGTTTTCTCTATTTTCGCATCCCATGCCTCCTCATCACACTATGAGAATCTGTAATGTCAGACTTTGCAATGGTGTACAGGAAAAAACTTCTCATTGCACCGTAAAGATAACTCATTGGCTTGCTTCTCTTGAATATCTTTCTCTGTAAAACGTTTGAATGTTGCACTTGGTCGTGGCCTCTTAATCCTATCCTGTGGAGCCTCTCTCTGGACTTCCACTATTTGAGTTTTTGGCATCATTGTGGTTGTAACATTGTCGTGTGACAGTTCACAAGTCTTGCTCGTTCCATCACATTTTTATCTTCTACAAAATATGCTAATTTCATAGTTTCCCCAAATCCTCGTGGCCTCAGCATGTGAAGTGATGCTCAAATCTCTGGCTTCAACTCTTTTCATGAAGTTGTATTCTAACTTTTGATATCCCTCTCAACGGCTGGATAGTATCTCAAACTTCTCCCACACTCCATGACGGATCTTTCCTGGACCAAAGCAAAAACCTGCTCACGTAAATCCCCATCTGATGTGGTTCTGCAACACTCTAATAATTGAACATTAAGTTCTTCCCATGTCCAGATTTGCTGACACTATTCTCCCCATTGATACCATGCTAAAACCTTTCATTCCAAACAAAAAACCATTAATTTTTCTTCCTCTATCAGCCCATTAATAACAAAATATCTCTCCACACAATATACCTAACAATAAGCATCATCTCTTTCAAAGATGGGCATCTTCAGTTTCTTTATACATGGCTGCCCTCCCCCATTTTCTTGACCGAGCTTCATTCTACCCATAAAACAGGGGTTGGATTCCCTTCCTCGACTCATATTGATTTCTCTTCTTCCCTAATCTGGCGCCCCCACAATTAGCTCACCCGTACCCATAAGCTCCAAAATTGCCCTCTGCTCGGAAGGTTGTTAACAGTCAATGGTGCAGTTGGATGCAACCCCCTGTCAGGTCCCACCTACCATGATTCCCTGTTCCAATTTGAAATCCTTCAAATTGATCTTCTCCTGCCTCGAAACGCCCGTCGTCTCATTCTGGCCGCTGCCTCTCATTCCAATCATCTGGATGTCGTATCATTCCTTTCAAGTGCTGACGCTTGAGTCTGCTTCCCATTCCTTCACCCGATCATGCAACTCCAAATTCTCCTGGGACAGCGATGTTGCCTTGATGTAGCGCGAATTTTTCTGATTGCTGTCGCTCGCGTCCATTCTAAACGCCATCACTTAATCTCGCAATAGGCGTCAGAGTGTTTGTGTGGGACCCCACAATCTTCTTTATCATTTCATCTGGAGTTGCAAACATCCCCTCCATGGCTGAAAACACTTCTCTATTTTAGATCTGATTTAACGGACATCTTCCACTAGTTTTTCCTCCAAAGCATCCACATTTTTGGACGCATGACTCCTTGTACGGTTTTGAAACTCATTTATGCTAAAATAACGAAAACGTGCATGTTAACCTAGATACCGTGATCCCGAAAATCATGTATGCGGATCGAAGGAACTATTGGAAGCCAAGCGGAACACTGAAAGTCGCAATCCAAATTCCTGTATGTCGCAGATCCCAATCACTAGTTTTTGTCACGAGCAATACAGAACTCCTTTATGCCATGATCCTGATCGCACATGTCGATCAAGAGCCGAGTGGAACTCATGTACCCCACGATTCGTTGTCTGTACGCAGTGATACCAAGCGTTGGCTTCCCAATGACTGTGAGTTACTTGATGCTGTGATCCTCACCATGCTAAGTCGAATCATGACTGACTCGCAAAAAAGCAGTACTTGTATGTCGAGATCCTCCCCAACAAGCTTGAAGCACAACTGACTAGCAAAGGGATGCCAAAGGAATTCCACAATGACTGCATCAACGAGTGTCGAAGAGAAAGATGGAAGTTTCGAGTCGTTGTACGCCGCAAGCCCCGACGTTCGCTCCCTAGGTGTTGGAATCCCACCGGCCTTCACAAGTGTTACTTCATCGCCTTCCCTAAGAGCTTAACTCTCAATTGTATTGCGATTGTTTGGGTCACCATACGCTGTGATCCTTTCTCCTCCCAGACGATTGTGATCCCGTAGGTCTTCCCTAGTTCTCGATGTGATTGATTAAGACGCCTTGATCTGCGATCCCTTACTCCTCGATTCCTTCTTCATCGGAGATTGAGTGCTCCAATACCAATTTAGTAGGAACCGACATAGATTTTTGTGCAGAAATTAGGCAACACAACTAATATTTTATTGAAAGAACGTCAAATACTCAAGATGAATACAAAAATAAGCACATACAATTCGAGAGGAAGGCGATCTCTCCCACACCCTAAGACTCAAGACCCAATGTCATACATACCCCAATCCTAAACAAATTAGCCATATTTATCCAGGCAACAACAATAATAATAATAAATAACTAAATTGCCCTAAGGTTAGGCACCGCCATAACACAAACCCTAGTCAGGTAAAAAATCCCTCCACTTTTCATGATAAACATGCTCTGATTTTCATTGAAGCTTAGAATTTTAAGCTAGCTACTCCATTCTCTTTCTCTATTCTATGTAAGTTATCTTTGGGGCATCCCAATTTTGAGACTATATGAACATTTATATCAAATTTGCATTTGGCCATCAGCTCTTTTGTTAGGATTCATAATCCTTGCTATACTATTATCAAATTATTTGTTGAAGAAAATCACTTAATCTTGTGTCAATCTAATTATGTTGGAGGTATTTCCACACATGTACAGAAGTGATCTCCTCATCTTGACTAATCCATAGAACAACCTATCACTAGAGTTTAGGTTCCTATTCTTCAACTTTGAAACAAAACTTTAACTAGTCTACAATATACTTTCTGGGTTTTATCTCTAGCAAACCCTTGTAAACAGATGATGTTACCATTCACCTTGCTAGAGCATCTATAGCTAGGGTTCTAGTTGAATGAATGTTATGCCGCTAGGTTTAAAGATTGGATTGACTCCTCCTATGGTTCTTAGAGAAGGCCTAAATTTGAAAGCATTCCTCCTTATTATTCACTCTATAAATTTTTTGGGAATAACAATTCTGAATGTATCAAGGCTCATCTGCAACCACAATAACAACAAGCCTTTATCCTACTTAGTGGGGTCGGCTGCATGAATTTTTTTCTCCATTGTGTTCTATCGAGTGTCATACTTTCATTTAATTCTAATGAATTAAGATCATTTTTATACAACATGCCTAAATCTTTTTAGTTCTACTTCTACCTTTCTTAACATAAGTCTCATTTAAAAATTCTACTCTCATAATAGGGCCATCAGTTGGTCATTGTTTAATGTGACCAAACCATCTAAGGCGACTCTATCTAACCTTGCTCGTCACTGGAGCTACTTCAACCTTGTCATGAATATATTTGTTTTGCATTTTGTCTCAAAATGTAAAGCAACTCATCCATCAGAAATTCTAATGTTAGCAACACTTAATTTTATGCTTCTCTTTTACATGCCAATATTCTGCATCATAAAGCGTAGCAGGTCTCACCACCATCTTATAAAATTTTCCTGTAAGTCTAAGCCATATTTTTCTATCACACAATAGGCTTGATGCATTCCTCCACTTCAACCAACCAACATGAATTCTACTTCTAACATCCTCATCTATATCACCATCACTTTGAACAATAAACTTGAGATATCGAAAACGCTTACTCCTTTTAATGACTTAATCAACAATTTTTACAGCCCTACCACTAAATATCTAAAATTACATTCCATGTATTCAGTTTTAGACAAATGAAAGTCTTTAGATTCCAAAATTGACCTACAACATTCAAGTTTCTCTTGAACACTCTCTAGTCTCAATCGTAAGAAGGATACCATCAGCAAAAAAACATAAACCAAGGTACACCCTCTTGTAAAATGTCCAGTATGAATATCTATAACTAAAGAAAAAAGATATAGGCTTAAAGTCAATCCCCAATGTAATACAAGCGAAATAGGAAAATACTTGACCAATCTTCATTGTGTTCAAACACAAGTAACAGCTCTAATATACATAGCTATAATGGCTTGAACATAAGCAATATCAACACAATTTTTTTCCAGAACTTTCCAAAGTACTTCTCTTGAAACCTTATCATAAGCTTTTTCTAAATCAACAAAAATCATAAGTAGACCTCCTCACTCTCATTGTATCATGTTGTAACATATATTCAATTATTCTCTCTCAAAGCTTTAATGTATGAACATTAACTTTGTTCCTCTATAATTTCCATATCTTGTGCATCCCGTTTATTCTTAAAAATAGAAACCAATAGACTATTTCTCCACTCACTAAACATCTTTCAAGTTTTTTAAATAATTTTAAAAAGTTTAGTAAGCTAGGGAACTTTTAAATCTCCTAAACATTTTTGCAATTCTATTGAAATACTATCAGATCTTACTGCTTTTTCATACTTCATTTTCTTTGAAGTCTCCTTAACTTATGTTTTACTAGTGCGACTGTGAAAATTTAAAAAAAAAATATTACTTACTATACTAAGATCACTAAAATCAATCGTATTTTCACAATCAATGCTCTTATGCAACTAAGGAAAATATATATTATTGACCGTTACATTAATAAATAAAAAAGCATTGATCAAAATCTATCTGCACATCTAGTTGATGCAGTGTCGGCGCTTTAAAAAAAAAGGGGGGGGGGAAGGGTTTGCATGTTTGGGGGTCG
>NW_018165013.1:57088-57554 GCF_001263595.1 Phalaenopsis equestris | reverse complement strand
AAAGAGGACGGAAATAGGTTGAACTAAAACGAGGCGGGCACCACTTCTAAGGTTCTAAGATAGTCGCAGGAAGACCCCTAAGGCTAGATCCTAACTCCTACGAGGAAGACTAGACCTCACTAAAAATTGAGGTCAACATGCAGCTCCACTTTCTTATGATCAAACATGCACAAAAAATTTAGAACAAACTATATCATATTATATAGAATCAAAGCCTCTGCTTCTTGTGTTAAGAAGATTATCATCATTACATATACATCCAAGAACATTGATTCAGATCCTCCAGATTAGTTAAGCCCTCAACCCCTTTCTATTGTTGGGAATGTCAAAGTGACAGATTCTGTGCAACTTTATGTTTTCGATGGAAGTTAATAGTATAGAAGCCTAAGTGGATTGAAAATTTCAAATCAAGTTTTCCCAAAGGGGAGAAATATATATATATATATAATCAAGAAACAAAGCCAAA
>NW_018165013.1:45675-56210 GCF_001263595.1 Phalaenopsis equestris | reverse complement strand
ATATATATATATATATATATATATCATTACTTAAGAATCACCAGGATACAAGTTAAATACTTTAAATAATAGCTTTTTAAGGATCTCCTCAACTATGAGATGGTCACTTTCTCTTTTTCTATAAGGTGTTCTTTAATTCTGTTTTTGTTTTTAACGTTTTTTTTTTTTGGCAATTCCTTGTAAGTTGTCTATATGGTATTCATTTCATTACTTAGTATAAAACTACATTAAAAAAAAACTGTGTCCACCTCTCAACCCTCAATATTTCCTTCAATCCCTACCCTTTTTCATTACAATTTTAGTGTTATTTCGACTGATTCGGTCCAGAATGCGTTTTAAATTCTTCCTTGCCATCCTTTTCTCCTAAGAGTGAAATGCACTACTAATTCTAGGAGTAATTTCAGCTATATCATAATTCACAGCAGCTGCAATGGCAAAATATTCCATAAAAGACGGATGCTAATGATGTATCCTCTATCCCAAAAGTAGAATGAAGACTAGAAGTTTAGCATAAAACCAAAACAGCAGCACATAAATAGTTAAGATTAAATAATTGGAAGAAATTTTGTTTCGAGAGTGCTTCTGTTAATTAAATCAAACATATATTGTTGTTATATGCCTTAGTAAGAAATGTTGTTACCTGAGTGGCTCTAATTGAGAATATATCCGGGTGATATTCCTCATTGAACAATTCTGGAAATCTTTTCCGTATTCTTAAAGCTAGCTGATAAAGTTCATCTTCTCCTTTACTTATTAGCTCCCCTCCTTTCTGCCTACCTTTCCAAGGAGATTGCCAACCAGGCAACCAGGATGGAATTTTGTTCAAATGGCTCTTCCCTCCATGTTTTGCCTGATTAAGCAGATCATCTAAGCGAATTGATAATTGATCCAACTCTTTAATCCGCTTCTTAGTGGGAGATCGAGTTCCATGCCTTGCCTACATTATCAATTTAGTAGTCACAAATATTGTTTGATTTACAGTTGAAAGAAAAAGGAAACAATATTGAAACTAACAAAAAATGATGCCAAAATAAATAAGAAAAACGAGAAGGAGCATCATTACATAAAAGTTTATATGAATCTGCATTTATCTCATTAAGCAACATTAAGGATTTCCCTAAATATGAAGCATATAATTTGTGTATCTTACTTTCTACAAAAACTAGATGGTTTTTAAGGCGCTTCTGGCAGGAACTTCAAATAAGAATAAAAGAATTTACACAAGATTATCTATCACAACAAATTACAATAAACTAAAGCCCGCATCATTTTCGTTCAATCAATTCTTCTTCCCTTGTGAACTAATAAGAACCATTGTTTTTCAAAATCCTGAATATTTAAATAAGTATCAGGGGCCCTTTGCCTAATACCTTCCAAAGATGATTAACTTCCTTTAAAAGGAAAAATTAAAAAAAAAAAACTTAAAATAAACACAATAAAACCTGATCCCTTACATTATCCCACACCCGCATGACACACCCAATTTATTCACAAACTCTTGCATGCATGCAATAATAAAAAAACCAATGCTATGAAAATCAGACATGACATCAAACCAGAGGAATGAGATGTTCAATATTCAATAATTAAATCAAAATTTGAACTGGATGATATTATTTTAATATAATTAAATGATGTAATAATAATATTTTTTGGATTCAATAAATAATATGTTAATTTAAGACACTTATAATATTTCGAATAATATTCTAAATCAAATTTTTGAGAGAGGAAAATTTCTCCACTTTTAATTTAAATATCTTATTTCGAGCCACCCAATCAAAATCAAATGTTAAAATCGAACAATATTTGATCAATGGTTCTTTAAAAATCGGACAAGTTCACCGGTTTAACCCCAACTCTGACCATTACAATTCTGGTTCTATGCAGAAATTGTTTTAAGATTAAGTCGAACCGGTTAAAAGACCGGTTCACGCTTGAACCGGTCGAACCGGCTAGTCCAGTCCGATTTTTAAAATCATGGAAAAAAAAACTAATTCTTCCTATTGATCCTTTAAGCCTTGGTGAATGATATGTAGCTTATTAGTGATATGATAATTATAAATTTTGAGTAATTTCATCTAAATGATTTGCTAAATATTTCTTGCAAGCTAAGTTATTATTAACAACCACAAATATGATGATCAATCTCACTAGACTAAGTTGGGGTGCTTACCAATTGAAAAAAGTTCCAAAAAATATAAAATCACATATTTATATTTTTAATTTATGATTAAAAAAAGTTTTACTTATTTACAAAGGTTCCAGTAACAGGTAACTTAAGAGTCACTGGGGTTTTTTTCTTTAACTTTTTTTAATGTTTGTTGTGTTATTTTGTCATAGTTTTCATATCATTTTGTTCCCAACATACAAGAAATGAAATGATAAGGAAATTATTACATGAACACCAAGATAGTAAATTTCATTATGGAATCAATTTGGAGGATATGTAAAGATTGAAGTATTAATCAAGTTCAAGCTCTTTCTGGGCATTCTCTTTTGGGATCTCTTTCTCTCTCAAACTCCTAATATAATTTGTACTTATGTTTAAGTGCATGTTTTAATATTGAATTGTTGAAATTAATTGTCTTGAGTTGTAAAGTGATGCTCTCAGATGCCTCTTGCTCCCACGTCTTCCTCTCCTCCCTTTGGTGGAGCCTCCAAACCTTAGAGCTTCTAGGAATTTCCCCGTTCTTCTAACGGCAAGAGCGTGTGGTTCCCTCTTGCTCCCATATTTTCCTCTTCTCCCTTTGATGGAGCCTCCCAACGTCGTGTTGTCATTTGTGGAAAGCAATTGGTCGGGTTTTAAAGCTTTGGACATCGCTTAACCTTCGCGTAGGTGAATCCTTTCCATTCTTGTGATTGTCTTTCTAGGAAAGCCTTAAGTTCAGTGTTAGAGGAACTAGGTTAGACTATTGTTAGAGGATACCTAAACAAGATCCTTGTATTTCCCTATCATAGTTGTGATTTTCCGAGCGCTCCTTTCAGCATAGGGCCTTAACATATCTCAGTGCTTGATATACCAAAAATATATGCATTCTTAAACCCATATTTTATACTCATTTTTGGTGATATTGGACTTTAGTGGAAGATATTTTTTATATTTTATTGTAAATTATTGATTTTGAGGACTTGGAGCAAAAAGAAAGCAAAAAGTATGAAATTTGGAGTAAAAATATAGAAGTTAAAAATTTGTTCAGCGCCGACGGTGCCAGACTGGAGGCCGACGACGTCATTTGAAAGAGACATGGGATTTAATTACGCACCTCTAGCGCCGATGGTGCCAGAATGGGCGCCGATGGCGCCAGTGTCGGTGGAAGCCCTGTTTCTAGAAGATTCGACGAATTTGGAAGCTTTTTGAAGAGTTTTTGGATGCACCTATTGGAGAACCGACCTAAGCTCTATTTAGGGCCGAAATTCGATCAGAAAACTCCCCTTTCTTCGCACCATTTCAACTTCTTCCACTAATTTTCAATTTTCCTCTTCACACACTTACATTTCACATCATTCCACACCATTAGTTAGTTATTGTTTTTATAGTTTTGAGTTTTTACGGTGAATTTAAGTATAAATTCTTCTCTAAGAAGTGTTGGAGAGGAAGAGAAGTGAGAGATTTTTTCTTCCTACATTACCTAAGAGAAACTACAAAGGATTTGCTTTGAGAAAGAGTTTCAGATAAATGTTGTTTGTTTAGTTTGTTTATTATTGTTGTATACACTTTCTTTTATATATGAAATTTATGTTTTGTCGTATATTTCTCATGAAGTCTGAGTAGATTCATTTATTTTTCCCCCTACTCTGAGATATCGTGAAATGAAGAGATAATGTGGATGTACCAATGTTAAAATTTAAAATAAAAAAATTTTAAAATTTAAAATAAATTGTGATGGTTTTTTAACTTCACTCTTAATTTACTTTTTGATTTGACCAATTGAATTGTTAAACTATGTTGTAAAACATATGATATGAGAAATGAAGTATGAGCTCTACAACAGAGTGAGAATTACATTTGAGTTCATGAAAAAGTATCTCGTTCATGAAATTAAGTGCAAATATAGGAAAATATACTTTGTTGGGTGTAGAATTGGAGAATTCTAGGGTGACAGACTAAAAATCTCCAATTCAATCTTAGTGTTTAAAAACTAAAACGAGAGTTAGCCTTCAAGGAAAGGGAAGTGAGAGCTCTGGAGTGGGAGCCAATATTCTCCTAGCCTAGCCACGAATTTAGGGACTAAACCTAAGATTAGTCAATGATTTTCTATAACACCCAATCAGGGTAAAGAATTAAATTGCTCATATTTGGCACAATACATATCTAAACCATTTATTTCACCTTACTTCACCAAAACTCATTGTAGTGGAAAAAATGTTTTTTTATATTAGAAAACTTCATCACATAAACATAATTTAGTAGTTATTAATTTTAAACCCTGCTTTTAAATTCTGTTAGTAGTAAGTAATTTAGTTTTGATATTATCTTTAACATTCGAAATTAGTGACAGTAATTTCGTTTGATTTTTGTAAATTTTCTAGTTAATTTATTATTTCAAATTTAAACCTTCCCTGTGAAATCGATATTTGGGACTTAAACAGAAAGTCTTATATTACTTGATAACGATATGTATACTTGCGTAGAATCTCAATCTTAAGAGCTTAATGTTATTATTACTAAAATACCACATCTGTTGTAAAACAGAGCCAACTTTATAAATTTTACACAACTATATTTTCCAAGATTAGTTATAAGACACTATTACGGAGGATATACAAAGGTTACAAGTAGGTAATTAAGCGCGCGGCTCCGCGGCGACGGGCTTAATAGTCTGTTACATCGCACTTACAATCGAGTTACACGAAGGGTACACTATCGGTTCCGCGGCGACGAGGTTAAAGGGAAGTTACATTCAGGTTATACGCGCGGTACTGCTGCCAGAGGGGGGAAGGTTACACACGGGTTACAATGGGATTACACACGCATTACTGGAAGCCGACCGCGGGAGGAATTGCATGGGTACAGAGCGTTTACAATCAAGTTACCGTCTTGGGCCGGGTCGATGGGTCACGCGCGACAAAACACCTATTTATTTTATAATTTACAAGAGGTGGGGTCGCCGATGCATACGTGGCCTCATCCTATTGGCTATCGTACGCAGCGCTGCGTACGTCTTACGCATGCAAATTCTTTCCATGTAGAAGGTAGTTTTTTTTTCTAATCACATAGTACTCAAAACATTATTGTTTGCAACTAATTAGGGTTTATTTGGGGCAGCTACAACTTATCTAGCTTATCCAGATAAACAGTTTATCCTAATAATATGCTTATCAGCAACTTATCCTGATAAACTGGCTAACTATTTGGTTTGTGCGTTTGAAAAACAACTATTTCTGAATAAATGATTATTCTGCTTCTGTTTTGGATAAATTGTTTACTGTCTAGTTTGTGCGTTTGGAAAACAACTAATTTGCAACTTTTTCTGGATAAATGACCATTCTAGATTATCTTCTATAACGTCCTATAAATTTCATAACAAAGATTCTTCACCTAACAGAAAAGCAAAAAGTTTAAATCTAATCCTTCTTGCGAAAAACTTGTGACTGGATCTGCCTTCATGGATTATCTTTTATATATCTCTCCTACTAACAACCCACTCGATTGCTTAAGCGCTCAGTTAATCGATCTCCTAGATCTACAAATCACACACTACACCAATTTGATATCAGATGCATCGATATTACACTAATTTGACATCATCGGAAATTCCAATACTGCATCAACCATGACACAATTCTGAAATCCTTCCAAGTCATCGTAAATCTTAAAAACAATTTTGCCTCTCCAATCAAAGCTTTTTAAAATAATCCTTAATGCCTCTCCAATCCAAGCGTTTTAAAATAATCCCTAACGCCTCTCCAATCCAAGCTTTTTAAAATAATGCGCACGAAAAACCCATAACAAGAGAAAGAAATAGAAAAAATAAAGGGAAAAAAATCTTCAACGATGAGTGGTGGATCAGAACACATTTTTTTGCGGATTACGGACCATTATTATCAACCTATGCTAGTATTCGCTAAAG
Organism: Phalaenopsis equestris; assembly: GCF_001263595.1. Classification (NCBI taxonomy): domain Eukaryota; kingdom Viridiplantae; phylum Streptophyta; class Magnoliopsida; order Asparagales; family Orchidaceae; genus Phalaenopsis; species Phalaenopsis equestris. The sequence continues at coordinate 50,136 of NW_018165013.1, read as the reverse complement.
TCCGCTGAGAGAGAATTTAGCAACAAATGAAACTCCATCTCTTCTTGCACCTGTCCTTGATCCTATCATCGCCAAACGCAACAGTGGTCGACAATCGAGGGTGGCATCAATGGGGATTGTCACCTCTAGATATAGGGAACGTGAGTGCAGTAGAGCGACATATCCGTGGACAGGGTGTTCTGTGCCATCCGACGCCCAAATTTCTCACAGATCAGACCACCTCGCCACACCCTTCCTCGTTAGCGCGAGAAATCACCGCTCGAATTTCTGAATTCTTCCTAAGCCGTCCCCTACGCGAGCCCTCACGATCCCGAGATCTTCCTCCGTTCGCCACAGGAGAGAGAAGGGCACAGGAGGTATTTTTGATAAAACACAGCTCTTGGAAGCGGGACGCGAGTTCCATCTCGCGGCCCGCTTCCTTTAATAAAATTTAAACGTAGTTCTCAAAATGTTAGGGGAAAGTTTAAACCAAATGCCATTTTGGCATTTTCAAAACGCCAAACGTAGCAATAAGTTGCCCTAAACGCACCATAAGGCTTTGTAACATGGAAGAGGTAATATTGAATATGAGAAATTAAATACAAAATCAAGGGGCTGCAATTAGAAATATTGAAAATCAATTAGGGCATATTGCTACAGCACTTAGTAACATACCTTCAGAAAATCTTCCGAGTGTTGTAGAAGTTAATCTCAAAGATCAAAATAAAGAACAAATTAAAGTAATTCAATTACGAAGTGAAAAATAAGTTAGAAACAAAAATCCAAAGAGAAACTGAAGTTGATGAGGAGAAAGAAGAGATGGAAAGTGACCATAATGAAAATGAACAAACACAAGTTCTCCAAGAAAAACGATTACTTCTGTTTCCTCAATGACTAAAACAGAAAAATAAAGAAAAACAATTTACAAAATTTTTGTAAATTCTTAAAAAGTTCGATAAACATTCATTTCATTGAAGCTTTGGAAAAAATATCAAATTATATGAAATTTATGAAAGATATACTAAACAATAAAAGGAAGTTTGTAGATCATGAGATTGTTACACTTAGTGAAGAGTGCAACGCTATTATCCAGAAAAAGCTTCCTGAAAAGTTAAAAGATCCTGGTAGTTTTACTATACATTGTGCAATTGGTGGAAAATTTTATAGAAGAGTCTTATGTGATTTAGGAGCAAGTATCAATCTTATGCCTCTATCAATTTTTAAACGTTTAGATTTATGAGAGATTTCCCCTACTATTGTAACTCTTCAGTGAGCTGATTGAATAATCACTTATCCTTAAAGAGTTATAGAAGATGTATTAGTAAAAGTGAATAAATTTATTTTTCCTGTAGACTTTATAGTATTAGAAGACTTTTCCTGTAGACTTTATAGTATTAGATATGGAGGAAAATAAAAAGATTCCTATTATTTTGGGGAGACTATTTCTTGCAACAGAGAGAGCTAGGAGAATCAATAATGAGAGTTAATGATGAATAAGTAAACTTTAATATTGCAAAAGCTATGAAATATCCTACAATATAAAAAGAAAAATGATGTTTTATGATGAAAATTACAGATTATCTAAGTAATGAGCAATTTAAGAAAGAGTTTGAAAAAAAATTAACGCAAGAAGAATTTCGTGAGAATGAGATTGAAATAAAAGAAGAGAATTTAGATTATATTTAGGACAAATTTGAAACTTTAAATTTAAAATACAAATTTAAAATTTTAGATTTGTTGGAAAATGATAAAAAAAATCTTATTCCTTCAAGTATTAAACCATATGAATTTAAACTGAAAGTATTACCTACTCATTTTAAATATGTATTTTTAGGAGGTTCATCTACATTGTCTGTTATTGTATCTTCTGAGTTAACTGAAATTCAAAACAAAAATTAATAGAAATGTTAAAAAATATAAAAAGGCATTTGGATGAACTTTAACAAATATTAAAGGAATTATTCCTTTAATTTGTATGCACAAAATTTTATTAAATGAACAATATAAACCTAAAATTGATCCTCAGAGGAGATTAAACTCAATAATGAAAGAAGTTGTTAAAAAAAAAATTTTAAAATGGTTAGATACTGAAATTATATCTTTTTTCGGACAGTGCTTGGGTGAGCCCAATTAACTGTGTTCCAAAGAAAGGAGTGACCGTTAAAATAAATGAGAAAAATGAGTTAATTCCAATAAAACAAGTTACTGGTTGACGAATTTGTATAGATTATAGAAAATTAAACTTGGCCACCAGGAAAGATCATTTTCCTTTACCCTTTCTAGATCAGATGTTGGATAGATTGACTGGAAACAAATATTACCGATTTTTAAGTCCATCCATATTTTTGCTTTTTAGATGGATATTCAAGGAATTCTAATTGCTCCTGAGGATCAAGATAATACAACATTTACAAGTCCTTATGAAACATTTGCTTTTCATAGAATGTCTTTTGAATTATGCAATGCACCTGCAACATTTCAAAGATGTATGATGTCAATATTTAGTAATATTTAGTAATTTGATTATGATGTCAATATTTAGTAATTTGATTGAGTATGGAATGAAAGTATTTATGGATGATTTCTCTGTGTTCGGGACTTCATTTGAATTATGCTTAAATAATTTAGAAAAAATTCTAGAATTATGTAAAAAAATCAACCAAGTACTAAATTGGGAAAAATGTCAATTTATGGTTGAAAGAGAAATTGTACTTAAGCATAAAATTTTTGAAAATGACATGGAAGTAGATCCTGCAAAAATTCAAGTTATTGAAAAATTATCACCCCCGACTACGGTCAGAGAGGTAAGCAGTTTTCTAGGACATGCTGGTTTTTACAGACGTTATATAAAGATTTTTTTAAAAATAACTAAGTCATTATGCTAACTTTTAGAAAAAGATACGAAATTTGATTTTAATGAAGAATGAATAAAAATAATTGAATTATTGAAAGAAAAATTAATCACTACACCTATAATAGTACCACCTGATTGGTAAAAATCATTTAAAATAATATGTGATGCTAGTGATTATGATATTGTAGCTGTTTTAGGACAAAAACAATATAAAATTTTTAAAGTAACATATTATGCTAGTAAAACTCTGAATGATAAAATATCAATTTATGGTTGCAAGAAGAATTGTACTTTGACATAAAATCTCTGAAAATGACATGGAAGTAGATCCTGTAAAAATTCAGGTTATTGAAAAATTATCACCACCGACTACGGTCAGAGGGGTAAGAAGTTTTTTAGGACATGCTAGTTTCTACAAACGTTATATAAAGAATTTTTAAAAAATAACTAGGTCATTATGCTAACTTTTAGAAATAGATACAAAATTTGATTTTAATGAGGAATGCATAAAAACATTTAAATTATTGAAAGAAAAATTAATCACTGCACCTATAATAGTACCACCTGATTGGTAAAAATTATTTGAAATAATGTGCAATGCTAGTGATTATGCTATTGGAGCTGTTTTAGGACAAAAACACAATAAAATTTTTAAAATAATATATTATGCTAGTAAAACTGAATAATGCTCAAATTAACTATGCTACTACTGAAAAAGAGTTATTAGCTATTGTTTATGCCTTTGATAAATTTGATAAATTTAGACCTTACTTAGACCTTACTTAATTGAAACTAAATATATAGTGCATACAGATCATTCTGCTATTAAATATTTAATGTAAAATAATGATGTTAAACCAATGTTGATTAGATGGATATTACTACTGCAAGAGTTCAATTTTTCTGTAGTTGATGGTAAGGGAAATGAAAATTAAATAGCTGATCATTTGTCTAGACTATAAAAAGAAATATTAACTAATTTTGCAAATAAAATTTTAGAAAATTACTCTGATGAACAATTATATAGTATTGATGAAATAGATACACCGTGGTATGCCGATATAGTAAATTATATTGTAAATGATACTCTACCACCAGATATTAAGAATCAACAATTAAAAAAATTTATATATGATCCAAATAATATTTTTTGGATGACCCATATTTATATAAACAATGTAAAAATCTAATTATTAGGTGTGTGTCTGATGAAGAAATTCAACAAATAATTGAAAGATATCATGATTCTGAATTTGAAGGACGAATTTGAAGGACATTTTAAAGGACATTTTAGAATAAATAGAACTGCTTATAAAATTTTGCAAGCTGGATTTTATTGGCATACTCTTTTTAGAGATGTTAATGAATTTATTAAAACATACGATCGATGTCAGCGGGTAGGAAATATTTCTAGAAGAAACAAAATGTCTTTAAATTATATATTGGAAGTTGAAATTTTTAATGTGTGGAGATTAGATTTTATGAGACCATTTATGTCTTCATTTGAAAAATTATATATATTATTTGTCGTTGATTATATGTCCAAATGAATTAAAGCTGTTGTTGTACTTAAATGTGATGCTCGGAGTGTTTTTAAATTTTTAAATAAAAATATTTTTACAATATAT
>NW_018165013.1:25167-45665 GCF_001263595.1 Phalaenopsis equestris | reverse complement strand
ATGCCGAGAGTAATTATTACAGATGGAGGATCCCATTTTAGAAAAAAAAATTGAGAAATTGATAAAGAAATATAATATTATGCATAGATTATCTACGGTTTATCATCCTCAAACTAGCTGTCTAACAAAAATATCGAATCGTAAAATAAAACGAATTTTAGAAAAAAGTGTAAATTCCTATAAATTTGATTGGTCAGCTAGATTACTGCATTATGGGCATACATAACTGATTATAAGACTCCTACTTACCAGTAGAATTGGAGCATAAAGCATTTTGGGCTATTAAGGAATTTAATTTTAATCTAAAAGATACTGGTGAGCAAAAATTATTGCAACTCAATGAACTTGAGAAGATCATAAATGAAGCATATGATAATGCAAAAATCTATAAGGAGAAAATGAAAATATGACATGACGGAAGATTATTCAAAAGAAGTTTGAACCTAGACAAGTTCTATTATATAATACAAGATTGAGATTATTTCAAGGAAAATTGAAATCCAGATGGTTATGACCATTTAAAGTGATTAAAGTCTATCATTATGGAATTGTTGCTATTAATGATCATAAAACTGGAAAGATATTTGAAGTTAATGGGTATCGATTAAAACATTATCATGAAGGACACATACCTCAATTTAAAGAAGTTTTAATGTTAAGTCAACCCAACTAAACCAATGGTATGTCGAGCTGGCGACGTTAAACCAAACACTTTGTGGGAGACAACCCATATATGAATCTATATATCAATATATTACTATTTTGTTAATAAGTGTGTTTATGTATTAGAAAATAATAATATTTTTAAGTCCTACACAATTTTATATATCATAAATTAAGACAAATATTGGTATTTGAGGAAAATTTGGAATCAAATTGAACAAAAAAATTTTCAGACGCGAATTTGGTCTCTGGCGCCGACGGCGCCCGACTAAAGGACCATGGCGTCGACAGTGCCATCGGAAGCGCCGACAACGTCCCAAACATTTTCAACATGCTGAACGGTTTTTGGCAAACTTTGGCGGGATTTCACTTCACAATAACCGCCGAGAAGTGTTTTAAAGACCTAAAAACTGACTTGAACGTCCAGAAACTTCCTAATTTCGAATTCCATTACTTCAAATTCCAGAAATACTTCAAGGCATGAAGTTTTCAATAGAAGAAAGTTTATCAGTTTTGACGTGTAGAGATTAAACGACAAGTCATCACGAAGAAGAGACTTATCAAGGAGAGAGGCTTTGTTAATCATGGAGTGAGTAATCCAAGTTCATAGATCGAGAAAATCATTGTAGAAAGGCGTTGAGATTTTCTGTGCTACGCTACCGCTGCAGTTGTAGTACTCGTAGTAAAAGAGTCTAATGCTAACTTACATGGAATTACCCAAGGAGTTGTCTTCATTCGAGGTAAGGCTGCATCATTTACTTTGACTCGGATTAATGATTTATATATGATAGAAAATGTTCTAATCTGTCATTATACAAATTTTATCCTAACGAAAGATATGATGCAAGAAGTATATAATTTTCTGACGAATAAACATGATAATTGGGAAATCAAAGATGAGGAATACGTTAGTTTCTCTGCTTTACTTCTTAATCCAATTTCAAAACAATGCCATTTATTTATATTTGCAAAACTACTACTTACCATGAAGATTAGTAGAGTTACAAAAGAATGTGTCATTCTAAACTATTGCATTCAAATGGAAAATCTCATTGATATAAGGTCAATTATTTTCAAATCTGTTATGGGTATTATCATGAATGGGTCAATACATAGACTTGGGCATCGTTCTACAATTTTCTTACTTTATAGTTAATCTCAAGTTCCATATGAAAGTTGGGAAAAAATTTTACTACCTTGGGAGCCCATGATTCCTATTAATAGAAATTATATAGAGAAAGAAAATAAAGCATTAGATTGTATTTTGGATTATTCATCACATGCTTCAACACCATTGATGCCACCAGCAGTTGAAAGTTCGATATATTTGGAGCGGAGAACGAAGAAAATAAAATGAGAACTTCAGAGTATTACGAATACAATAGGAAATCTTAACTACCCTTTTAATCACCTAGATTAGAGAATGAAGAAGAACTTTGATCATACAGGAACAGCTGAAGCAGGATTGGTACAAATGTTCAAAAAAAAAATAGATGGATCGAAGAAAATCCGATTGATCAGTTTCCGTACCGACCCTTCTACAATTTATATGTCCATTACCAGTCTATGGGAGATATTAGAGGAGAGAAAGTACTAAAGAAGAGGCAGATTAATTGAAAAAGTTAAGACTCTCTACTATTTTAAAATACTTATGTTTTAATATAGTTGTGTGGATTTGATTTACTTTACTTTGTTTTAGAACTTTGATTATGTGTATAGTTTAGTGTGAGCATTCTAGTGTTGTGGGTTGATTTCGACACTGATTTATAATTTAGTTTGCTTTGAAGATGTGAAAGTGTGATTAAAAAAATGCATTTGTAAAAAGTGTATTTTCTTATATAAAAGTTAGTTAATGTTGTTTGTGAAAATGTTTGTTTGTGAATTATTTTTAAATGAAAATTTAATGTTAAAAAAGACTAAATAAACTTTGGAGTAAATTGAGAGAAAATTAAAAATTAAAAAAACCAAAATAAGAGTTTTTCGGCCACTGGCGCCGAACCGACTCAAATACCTTAAAATTCGCGATTTGCACAGTGAAACGCCATTTTTACCCCTTGAGCCACCTTCAACCTTCAATTTTTGCACCTAGGGCTTGTTATTGCTCGGATTTGAGGCGATTTTAAGACAAACAAAGTTTGAATTTTATCTTCTCTAGATAAGAGCTACACTTTGAACTCAAAATTTTTTATTTTCACCAAGGATTTATCTCACATTGCCGATATCCGAAATTTTGAGATTTTTTTGGAAGAATTTGAGAAAATTCCTTGGTGAAGAACTCTTACTTAGTAGATTTAAGTTTAAAACGTTCAACATTGTGATTTTTGGAATTTTTGAAAATTTATTTGGATTTTATCAAATTTTCTTAGATTTACCATAGCACCTAGAATGAGCAAATGAAAGAGAAAAGTGGATTTTGATGATCAAAAGTTTGTCAATTTCAAGGCTAACATCTATTCAATAGTCTACTTTCAACTAAAAAAGTGATTTCGGATCGAGGATTTAAAAATCCGGAAAAAGTCGAGAAAGTAATCAATGTTCGGCAGTGCGAGAATTTCTACTACTTTACCGCCGAGGCGATTATTGGTGTAGTGGAGTCCTACGCCAATTTCAAGGAGACTTCTGAAGAGTTTGTATTTGTTCGAGGGAAGATGGTAGAGTTTACTCCAATGAACATTAATGAATTTTATCAGTTGAAAGATGTATATAGCTGCCAGTATATATGAGGCCTTGATGTTATTTCTTTTCTTACTGATGGAAGAAGAACCTGGAAGGTGAAGAATAGAGTTAAAGTAAACTTTCCTCTTTCTATGTTAAATGTAATATCTAAGATCTGACACTATTTTATTTCTGGAAGTATGATTCCAACAAATCATCATAGTGATGTTACAAGGGATAAAACCATCTTGAACTTCTGTATCCAACAGATGAAAAGGATAGATGTAGGCTCTATTATTTATGGGAACACTAGATCTATTGCTTTTGAAGAGACTTCTGGAAGTTTAGCACACCCTGCCTTGATTTTCACATTATATGAACAGACAAGAATTGATTATAAACCAAAGGAGGAGAGGATTGAACCTCTAAAACCTATTGGGTCTACCAATATAAAGACTTATGAATCTCATGTTGGATAGAGACCTGGAAGTAGGACCAAAGATATTCCTTCTAGTTCAGGTACTTCTAGTACTCCTACTATCCAAGAACTTATGGAACAAATGATGATCCAACAGGAAGATATTTTGAGAATGGATCATAAAATGGAAAATGTGGAGGGCAAAATGCTCACTTTGATGATTTAATAAGACAGAAGTTTGAATACGATGCTGTTTATGATGATGCAATGGTCAAATTCATGAAGAATGATCATTCAGTTCAGTTTTCTACTCACCCTATTTTTACTCCATATCAGCAGCATAATTTGGATGTGGATGAAGAAGAAGAAGACGATGATTGGTGATGCTTCAGTTAGATTTTTGTTTAGTTTATGTTTAATTGTACTTTATTGTTGAAACTATTTGTTTGTGGACTGTGATACTTTATTTTTGTTGTATGTTGTGTTGTGAACTTTAGATTTGTGAAATTACTAAAAGTTATTAGTTTTTAGTACTTTGTTAGATGTATTTGTCGTTACCCAGCAAATTTTTATATGTATTATGTGTTATTTAATATTTTAAGTCTTGTAGTTTTTTATATTAGCACCTACAATATTTCAGAGTTAAGTTTCAAATCAGAACCTTCAACAGGTATGCCTTTTCTTTATGTATTAAATATTTTCTTTAACCCTTAATTTTTCATTTCTTCGTTTAAAAAATTTTAAAAATTTAAGTTTGGGGAGAAAAAAATTTTTTTTTAAAGAAAATGAACTTAATTTTATTTATCCTCAATTAGTTATATTTTCAAAATATTTTATTTTGAAATTTTTTTTTACATGACATTTGGTATTAAAAGAAAACTTTAGATCACTATATCTATATTTTTAAATATATAGTAAACTTTAAGTAAAATTTTTAAATAATAAAGGTTAATTTTAAAGATTAAGATTATTTGATATGATAAGAATAAGACTATGTTTTTCTATTTTAAGAAAAAAAAATTATATTTTTGAAGTATTAAAAATCCTAAAGATTCATGTAAGAAAAAAATATTAAAATTTTATGAAAAATTTTTAAAGCTAATATAAATTTATAAAGTGAAGAAATGTGAAAAATTTTTAATTTTAAGAAGAGGATAGTGAAGTTCAAAATCATTAAAGACTATCTAGAAATAATAATCCTCACATGAAAAGAAAAAGAAAAAAGAAAACAAAAGAAAAATGATTAAAAATGATCCTAAAAAGAAAAAAAAAAGAAAAGAAAAGAAAAAAAAATGTGAGGAGAAGCTTGAGGAGGTGCCTAATTAGAAATTGGTTTTACTTGAATCAACTTAAAGAAAAAGGCTTGACCACATTTTCTAAACTTATATTTCAGTATTAGGATATTTACTAGTAAAATTTCATGAAGTTCTTTTTCATATGGATATTCTAAGTGGCTTTAATATGAATAATTTACAATTTTTCTTGAAAAGAATAGAGAATAAAAAATCTTAGACTTGACTACTAGATATTCTTATACCTTTAGTATTAACTGGAGTTATTTTGAATTTTTCTTAAGTGATGCTATTTTATCTAGTGAACTAAGATATGAAAATTTAGAAGTTAATTTTTACCATAAGTCATATTTTTATGTAGTAAATGAGTTACTTCAGGAGAAGTAACATTTAAGTTTGGGGAATTTCGATATACCAAAAATATATGTATTTTTAGACTCATATTTACTTATTTTTGGTGATATTGTACTTTAATGGAAGGTATTTTTTATGTTTTATTGCAGATTGTTGATTTTGAGGACTTAGAGCAAAAAAGAAGTAAAAATGCTGAAATTTGGAGCAAAAATGGAAAAGTTAAAAAATTTGTTCAGCGCAAATTGGATTTAAACATTCCTCATGGGATCGATAACTGAGACTTAAAAAGAAAGTCTTATATTACTTGATAACGATACGTATACTTGCGTAAAATCGCAACTTTAAGTGCTTAACGTTATTATTACTAAAATACCGCATCAAATTTTTGGTATAGTTGTAAAACAGAGTCAACTTTATAAATTTTACACAACTATATTTTCCGGGATCACTGTTATAATGTTGTTATTTGGACATTGGCATAATTCCTCATTTGAGTGTGAGACGAAATTTCAAAACCATCATTTAGTGCTCAATCGTCATTGCTTTCGTAATGACGCAAGGCCACCTAGTTCGATTTTGACCGGCGCTTAGATGCTGCTTTTCAGCACCATAACACCAGGTCCGCAGAACCAAGCCGCGAAGTTTCTCTCAGCATCGCCGTCCTGAGTGGACTTTGATTCCACTTATGTTAAAGTCGTGACAACAGTTTTATTGCCTCGCGTTAGCCTCTATTTTGCGCTCCAGTGTTTTATTTTCTGTTGACGGAAATACGGTACCGCGGTCCTCTCATGTATATGTAGTGTCAGCCTTTGGCATTATAGTGTCGGGAGTTAGCCGAATTTTAACCTTACTTTTTCTCTTGCGATTCGAATAGTAAATCCAAGTCTTTAGGTGGCGGAGCAAATACGAGACACTCATTCAGTTAGAACCAATTTTATTGGTTTGAGAATATCGTATGTTGAAAAGTACAATAATCTCTCTCTCGGTCAACTCTTTCGTATGGGTAGTGACCCCCTTTGGCTTTTCGTTCATAACTTTAGGCCAAGTTAGGTGATTCTGAATGACCGGATCCTCTATATCTATAAATCGTTAACCTTGGGACTTGCCCTCTTAAACTGTTGGCACACCCTTCAATATTAGTGATAGTTTCTCTTTGCCCGACAGATCGACAGTGCTCACGCTATTCACGTCGCCTTCTAGCATGGCTCGGTGTATGCTTGTTTTCTTTTGTTTTATACTTTTCAGACCACCCTATGAGGCATATAGGAAAATGTTCAAGCCCTGCCACTACCTAAGAGTAGGTGTTCGCATATAGGGTTTAAGAGCATCAACACAATGGTCTGAGTATCAAAGGGTTATGTTGTAGTTGTGTCTTCATGACATTGCAATGTCGTCCCTTTGACCCAACAACTGCATATGTTTGCATTTTTCATTTCTATACGTGTGCATGTTTGAAGTCATTTTGACTTGTTTTTTGCATGTTATTTCACATATGTTGTGTTGCATGCATGTTATGCATCTATTAAATATCAGGTGATTTGCTACTGTGGACTCTGTTCCTTTCTATGAAAAAAGGTGAGTATCTCAGGATCTTCTATGCAACCTCGCGGTGCCACCCATCTGATTTGGGGCTATATTATGCATGCGTTGTATGACCCATGGTATATTTGATTATGAGTTTCTATTTTTTGCATTCATCACATGGGTGATGCATTTGTTGTATTGTGATGTCTTTGCTCATATCATAACAATTTTATTGTGTCGTTCTTTTGGAGCTTAGCTTCCCATGCACTTGATTTGCATATTGTGCATTTTTATCCACTGGGTATTTTACTTTGATAAAAAAAATAGTCTTTTTCTTCTAGAGGCCTAGGTTCCATGAGTCAGCACGTTAGTAGTCAGACTTTATCTATCTTTAGATTGACCTATGATAATAATAGGAAAATGAGCATTGTTTGTTGGTCTATCCAATTGAACAATGTGAATTATCCTATTATTACTATTAGATCTCGTAAGATCATTCCAAGCATAAGTCTGGGTTAACGTTCATCACTTATCGTGACGAGGGTTAGCCCATTCATATGCTCAGGATAGGGCTAACTTGGTAACCAGTTCAAATACTACGAGAAAACCCTTAGCCTTTGCACTTGCTTGTCTCACACGAAGATGTATGCATTGGCAAATACCTTATAGTTCCTTTGTAGAACTAGGGCAAGAATATAGTTAGGAATTTTCATATACAATTATTATTCATTAGTTTGTGCTAGTTGTTATACATGTTGTGTCTTTTGTATGCTTTACCGAGTTTGACAGTTGTGCATTAGCATATTAAGTCGAGTTTTCATTGCAGGATATCATATCTAACAGGGAGGAGCTTAATAATAATTTAAATTAATGCATTTTCTGCAAATGTTGCTTAGCTCTCCTCCTCGCTGGATAAGGCTTTTTATACGTTGCATGAGATAGCCCGTACTGACCTATATTTAGTAGGTCGAATTTATATTTTTAGATTTCCTCTAGATACTTCTTAAAGTCTCTTAGGAGAGTCTATATTAAAAATAAGGTACGAGCTCGAGTCCTAGAGTTTGGAGTAGGGACCGTGTAGAGAGCATCAAAAGCTATTTTATTGTGCCTCATACCTTAATTTCATATTAGTACATTTATTGTATACTTTTAGAATCGAGTAAATATATGCGGAGCCTGTCCGCCATTTTTTTTGTTGAGATTGTAATCGGCACGGAGACAACTAGCCTCTTATGTTTTTATATTAAGTGTATTTTTATTGCAGTTTGCATTTGTTTATGCCTTTTTATGCATGTTGTTCGTTTGAAAGCGATCACAACTAGGCCCTTTAGTAAAAAATCTTTGTTATAAAAGCTAATATTAAAAGATTTATTATAATAAAATTTAGGATTAAAATTATAATATTTTAAAATCAACATTTTTATTTCATTTCTTTACTTTCTTGTATGGCATTCGGGCTGATTTTAAAATGATCATAAAATACATGAATATGACCCACTTGCATATTAATATGGCCTCTACAATTATGATATCTTAAATAATTGCATATATGTTGCATAACTCGAGGAAAGCACTCATGCTTTCCATTCATAACTCGAGGAAAGTACTTAATCTTTTTATTCTAATAAGGTCCCTACGATGTCATAGATAATTGCATATATGTTGCATAACTCGAGGAAAGTACTCATGCTTCCATTCTAACTGGCCCATCATACGTTTTATACGATTAGGTGGTTGCCTATAACAGTATAGGATATTAGAGGCTCGACTGATCCATATGAGATTTTAAATCCTTTATGCTTTATAGCTGAGTTGTCTTTTTTTCCTTTTGTATTAAATTTATTGTACATACGCTTGACAGATATAATCCCTACATTTTTGGTCTAGATAGTCATAGAACTTAAATGTTTCTTTTTATTGACTTCGGATCTACCGAATCGGTTGGACAATGCAACACAAAGGTTGCTAACGAATTGATTCCCAGCTAGGTTTGGTCAACTACCATCACGGCTTGATAGATCTGAGGCCCCAATAATCTGGGAGGACTAGCCCATGGAGTCCCAACCATGTTATCTCTACCTGTCTAGATTTTTCTTCGACATGCATATTGATCACACAGTCTTTTCTTTGTTAAGTATTTTGTACGCATCTATCATAGGCCCTATTACCACAATGGTGTCTACCCGTTAGGTTACGATAATTCACCCTCTGCCTGGTGGCCTAGCTCTTCCTTAATTACTAGAGGATTCCCCCCTACTACGACCGTCGAAAACCTCTTTGTTGCTTATATTTCAAGATTATTTTGAGCAAACAAAACATCTTCTATCATGAATTTTTCCGGGAATTCACCAAGATGTAAATAAGAATGTGTCTTCATAGAAGATCTCACTGAACTCATAACAAAATAAATTTGATTTTTTAGTTTGTTTTGGTTTCGAATATCATTTTATAGAATCTTTCTCGTATATTTTCACAGGTCGAGTATGGTCTGATTTATTTTGAACCCTCTTCTCTACTTTATATTACAAATTTTTTTTTTATATAAATATCTTCATGAATACTCTTTTTATTTCTTCTTAATTTTTGTCCAACTTCAATCTATACCTTCTTCATTTGCTTCTTTAAGCAAGGGTAACCTAAAAAAGGGATCTAAAAAGGATAGACGTAAAGAATGTCGTTTAAGCTAGAATAAGAAAGGGGCGTAAATAGACCTTTTGATAGAAAAGAAATTAAGCTGCACAAATCGAGACTTTGTATTGTTAAATCTATCTCTTTATGACTCCATATTGAAATTCATGTACTTTCCTAAAGGATTGCCGACTCTTATTTATTTTTCTCTACTTTTTCGATTTTATTCCTATTTTGTAATGCCAATGATATATATATATATATATATTTCTTGTACAAATAAAAGTAAAGACTCTTAAGAGTTTATTCCATTGGTTTATTTTTTACATGGTATCAGAACAAGGTTAGGATGTTCTTTCCAGCATTTGTCTTTATTCTCTAAGATTAGGATTTTCATTTCCATCCTTTGTTCTTATTCTTTAATGTTAGGGTTTCAATTTCTAACCATTATTTTTATTCTCTAAGATTAGGATTTTCACATACAACCTTATCCCTCTTGCTAAATTCTCTTTTTATTTATTATGTCGAGATTCTTTGAATTTTCTTCAAAAGAATCAACCATTATTAATGGTGAAAATGAAACCAAAGGAGAACTTCAGAGATTTTAAGCATCTTATCAATACCTTAAATGATCCTAAATCGTGAATACCTTTCTAAAGGCAAAGGAAAAGGTCAAACACCTTGTGGATCTACCTTCGACGCCTAAAGATTTAGAGTTGTTACTTTAGAAAGAAATTGATTCCATGATCATAACATGGTTGGGGAACACTATACAACTGAAAATCAATGTGTCTTTTATGTTTCTCTCCCAATAAAAATATATTATGGACACACAGATAGAAATTAAGATAACAAAATAAAAGCCGTGTGAAACTCCAACTGAACCAGAATGAAAATTATACAATGATGAAATAGTTGAAGTTGAAATAGAACAATATCAAAAGAAATCAGCTAACAGACATGTTCACCAAAAGATTCTACAACTCAACATTTAAAAATTTCATAAGCAAACATGGAATGGTAGATCTCTGCCACCATTTTGAGGGAAAGTGTTGAATTTATGCTCCAATCATAGCAAAGAACTTGGGGCACGTTGATCAAGGCTTTGTACCTTAGCATTTGTTTCCTTATGACACTCGGATAGCAAAGAACTTAAGGTACATAGATCGAGACTTTGTACCGTTAGATCTATCTCTTTATGACCTTGGGATTGTAATCAGTGTGCTTTCCTAAGGAATTGCCAAGTCCTATTTATTTTCTCTCCTTTTTTAGTTTTATTCCTATTCTGCAATGCCTACGGGAGGTTATATATATCTCCCTCTTATACAAAGAAAAAGTAAATCTTATATTATTTTATTTTCTACATAACCTCTAAATAATAATATAGAACCATTTACATAATAAACATGGCGAAAAATCTAAATGGTTAAAGCGGGAGATTCTTTTGGCTTTTTCCTGGACAAAATAAAATCCAAAAATACCAATGCATGCCCAAAGAGGGTTTTAATGTAACAGCGTTATCCTTGCAACACATCTATCCATGTCATTTGTTAGGTAGAGCAGTAAATTCAAAATAATTTCTCTGCATAAAAGCATGTAGCAAAAAATATCATCTGGCAAATTTCATAGTGTAATTGTAATATTAAAAACATAACATACTGCTTATGGTTTTGAGAGCGAATGGAATATATTACCAACAGATTTAAGTGGATAGGACTACACCCTTGTGGGATTGTAGAAGGAACATAAGAATCAAAGGTAGTTTCTTTTCCGGCTTCATAACTGGAAAATTAAGGGACAATTGTTATGCTGAAGTAAACATATGTAAACAGGGAAGCAAGTTTTTATATCAGTTAAAAGGAGCGCCAATAAAGAGAGAAAAAAACTAACATAAATTACACTCAATTCTCATGTATTTACATATTCAACAACCAAACTTCATTTTTTACATATATGCCGCCTTATCCATGCTCAAAAGCTGTATTTCACTTCTTAAAGTTAAATAATGGTATTTTCTATGTGTTGTTAAAGATTTGGGTGTAATAAATGTAAAAATGCAAAGCTTAGGTGCTAACTATATAAATACATAGGAATCGGGTGGTCTGTATGTAAGAGAAAACAAACCTAGATAGATGGATTACATACAAAAAAATAAAGGAAGCTCAATTAAAGCTAATTCTCTTCATGATTGCAAATTTATATAGCTTGGAAACCATGCAATGCATAAAAATGCCTTCCTTTCTTTCTTCATTGTAAATTTTAGAAATCGCATTAAAACAAGTGTAGTCGAAACTAAAATTGCCAATCTTTTCCTTTTCTATGTATAAACAGTTCAATGTTGACAGACAGACAGTGGAATGGGGAAGATACCCCATCTCAACCATATCATCATGTAACTCAAAAACGGATCGGGAAAATTATCCTGAATTCCACCATATCATCATTTCAAGGTTTAACGTGCTTCCTAACGAAAAAAAGCAAAAGGACAATGAAGACCTGGAGACGGTGGAGAGGTGCAGACGAACGTTGAAACTCTCATCGGTAGCAACGGGGGTAGCAGCGGCGGACAAAGAGGAGCAGAAGAAGAGTAGGAGAAGGAAGACAATGGTATCGCTCTCGGTAAGAGTCATGCTTCGGCTGTAAGCAAGGAAGAGAGCTTCGTTGCTGCGAGTCCGCGAGGGCGAGGTAACTGGGATGGGATCAAGAGTTCATCATTTCTCCAACCTCCCCACCCTTTTGCTGCGGTGACAGTCGGCGTTCTTTTTGACCGGATTAGTCCGCAGATTCTGGTTCGATGATCGTCGGCTGCCGGCTGGCAATTTTTTGGGGTTTGCGTACATCTCATATATTTTTATATGTTTAAATAAAAAGTATTTTAATATTAATATTTATTTATATATCAGTTAAATTTTTAAATTAAATCTATAATATCATTAATATTGTTATTTCTTTCTAAAATGAAATAATTTTTTTTATGAGCATACATTTTAATAAAAGTTAATATATTAAATATTAAAAAAAATATATCAGAATTTAAATATTAGATATATAAATACATAAAATTATGGGTATATATTAATCCCTTATTTTAAATTTAGTTATGGGTTTTTTAATAGCAAGAAATGTATGGGCGATGACAATTTATATTTCCTAGCCCCTCTCAAAAAAATGATAAAAGATTTTATATGAGTTTCTGGTCAAATTTTTAGAAGATAGATGAAATTATAGATAAGAGACTATCTAGATATTTCACTCTTATTTTGTGAGGACAACAACTTAGTAAGTCATCTAACCACGATTATGGATCTATATGTTATAAACCCAAAGTTGTACTTTTTTTTAAATACTTTATTAAAGTGGTTGTTAGAGTTTGATGTTGCTTGTCTTTTCAAGTAATTCAGCATAGTAGCTATTTTTTTACTGTACATTACTAACACATTCAATGGGGTATAATTTTATTCGCTCTCTCTTATAAGATAGACAGTTATTCTTGGAGAATATACACAGGTCAGAATCTTGCATGTAAGTTTGACTATGGTGATGAGTATTGAAAAACCGAATCTACGTCTGGCTTTCAATTGGAGTCCGGGAAGATTAAGACCAGAGATGAGCCACACTATGGTGAAGGTCAATGAAGATGGTATAAATGAAGGTGCAAATTTAAAGAAAATGTGTTGAGATGCATTCAGCCTCCAAGTGAGAGATTGTTGAGTGTGAAGCTTATTTGCATAGCTGTCGCAGCCCACGGGGCTTTCCGATACCTACAAAGGCATTCCAATGCCCCAATGTGTGTGCCCATGTGACTAAGTGGGGCACCCCAGCCGTCCAGTCCATAGGACTAGGCGCCATGTGCCTAGTGTGCAAGAAGTCTGTGCTTTGATTTTACTTGTTTCATTTCAATGAACAAAGCAATAGGAATTCCTATCATAGGAGGCGCTTAGGCGTCATTCTTCCTTTAAATTAACCCAAGCGAGCGGAAAAGAAATGTCCCAAAGTGGTGTTCCGGCACCAAGAGCAGTTTGTACACTGTTAAGGATTTAAGTCATTGTTTCACGAATGATCAAACACTCACACAATGTATTTTCAATTGTGTAATAGGAACAGAGCGACGCCTGTGTCGAAAAAGTGGATTTCAGCGAGTGTTTTTTCTTGTGAGATCAAAAGGAGTTTGAATTGTCGTATGTTCCAGTGATGTAGAGAGTCAATCTGAGTTGTGTAATTATGTATATTTATTTTTCATGATGGATTTTTTTGTGTGGTGCAGCACCGTAATTTTTTCCCATTCTCGTATTTTTCCTCGTTCAATATTTTTATTTTTTTGTGGATTTTCTTCTTGTGCGTTTTATTCAATTTATTGTTTCGGATCTCTCACATTAATTTGTTTTTCCAAATGCTTAGTTTCCATCTCAACGCCTCTAAATTGTTTTTTTAATCTGCAGGTTTTACACGTGATTTACGCTTAAAATTCATTTACTTCTCAGTTTTGCTTTAAATCCCTTCTCCTAAAATGATCAAATTTAACTCTGGCCAAGTTTTTTACTTTCCTTCTACTGTTGCTTTCGTTGATGCTCAATAACGAGCACCTGTTACAGCTTTGTAGCTTCGTTGAACTCAACGATTTGGGGAAAATAAGGGCTGAAAATTTAAACTTATTAATACTAACTAATATTAATTAATAAGATATATTAGTAAAAAAAAGTAAATCAACCTTCATAATTAATAACGACTAATTTAAAATATTTATTTAAATTCATGATATTTATGTTTAATTTAATTAAATATGATTCATTATGTTTAATTTATGTTATAAATAAAGATATGGCTATTAATCATAGTATTATTAATAAAAAATTATGTTATAATTAATAAAACTATGATTAATAATAAATTTAATTGCGTTGATAGGATGCGTTTGTTAACCAGGAAATTAATTTAAGCTTACAAATTAATATCAGTTAACTAACTTAGTGAGTTATAATTATTTGCCGAGATTTTTTGTTAGATTTTAATCAATCCAACTAAAGTTAAGCACTTCCGCATGGCACATTTGTTGAGAATGTAATTTCCCATCATGAAAAAACATCCAATTAAAGTTGATATAAAAAAAATAATATAATAAAATGTTTCAAATTCATAAATCTTTAAATTCAGACTATGTGTTTACATATCTAACACTTAAGCTTTTGTTACATAAAAAATATTATTATTTTAACTCTTAAAATGTGAAGTACAGCTTTTTATGCACAGGTGAAGTGATATTGCTTACTCTAGATATGTCATGTGAATCGCACTGAAAGTATAAAGCATAGGATGGACGAGAGAAACAAAATGAGGGAGACTGAGAGAGGAAAATGGTACACAATAACATAAGTTTTTATAGAGTAAGTTCAGTAGTCTTTTATTATAGAAATGAGCCCTTATTCTAATATTACAAGGTATCTAGTGTAAAATTTCATATTTGTCCCTATTTTAATAGGGACATTACAATTTATTATGACACCTTTTAATATTTGTAACTGACTCCAATAGCCTTTCACATTCATAACCAATATTAGCATTATTTCGTATTCAAAACTGCTTGAAGCGGGCCATCAGATGACATGGTAATCTTTATCAATCATTCACTCGAAAGCCTTCGGTCGGATGACAGACAATCGATAGGCTGAATGGTCGTCGGTCGACCCTCTCAAGGGAATCCTGAGTAGAGGTTCTCCCCACTGTAATATGTCGGGCATCTCTTCTTAGATAGGGGCTTTCTTAGAGGATTAGAAAGGCGTTTTGTGGGGGGTCATTTGGTTTTTTTATGAGAAGTTCCAAATAGTCATGTATTACTATTCCTTGGATTGGGCTCCTTTTGTTTTTCATTCGTCTATGGTTCTATTCAGTTGGCTCAAAGTTTTGACCGAAGGAGATGAGTTTGGTGTTTCTGACTTTTGACTATGTGATACATTGTCTAATGGCTTCATAAATGAAACCCGTTGTATTTTCTCGAGATTAGTGTGAACATACCTTTGATGTACATATTTAGTTCTCCGATTGTCTTATTTCTTAAAAGTGACAGTTACAATAATCATAAAAATATTAAATGCAAACATTGACTTATCTATTACATAATAAGTACTTTTAATAATTGGACTACCAGATGTTTATGCCCACATTACCTATAAATAAAGTGTGATCAACACTTCTTTATCACTTTTTTTTTTTAAATTTCTTGCCCTTCAGTCATTTGTTAACAAAAGAGATACTTATGGTGAGTAGCAAGAAGTATTCTGCTAAGGCGGTAAATGAGGCAGCCAAGATGAAGAAGAGAAAAGGAAATTGGAGAGTAATCGAGTCGTGATAAAGAAGAAACTGAGGGATGACTTTTGGTCGATAATAACAAAGAGGTCGGAGGGAGAAAGTCATTTGGTCTACACAAAGAGACCTGAAGGAGATAGCCGACTAGAGAGAGAAAAGTAGGTCAAGTGGCTCATAAGAAACAAATGGTGGAGGAATTGGAGGAAGCAGTTGAGTCATCCGACTCGATGTTGCTCCATCGTGAGATGAGAAGTAAGGCAGACGTGAACCCACTGGTGCGACGATCCTTACCCTTACATCAATTTGTGAACGACCAACTCAAAAACCGATCTAGAATATCATAGAGACCCCTCTGAGTGGGGGCACAACTGCCTTTTCTTCAATTGGTGAGATCAACCGGGTGGTCTTCTAACTGCTTCTTGGTGAGAGCCACTGATAGTCTAAAGTGGAGTGGATCCTTAGTACGAGAAAACCTTGTCCTCTTTGATTGAATAATTTTTTTGTTTTTCTAACATTTGATTGTTTTTTCAGATGAGACCTTGCAAATCATTGACTCATCAAGGATGGGAGCCGACCGTTCCCTTGGTCCAGAGGCAACTTAGGAACTGTCAGCTCCGACCCAAGGTGGAGGCCCATTTGGTTGTATGTCTTGTCTTGAGGATGTAGGGCGAGAAACCTTGGAGAAAGCCAAGAGAACACTTCTACAACCTTCGCAAAAGCATAAGTCCTTTGAAACCCAATTTACTTCTTCCTTCGCAAGCCACTTAGGTCCTTTTATTTGAGATTCAAGCTTAGGTTCTGTGTTAGAGGAAAACTGCTATGTTAAGGAGCATTTTTTTTGTGATCCCTCATGATCCATGAGCATGTCCCCTAAGATTTAGCTTTTAATCCCATTTGGTCGGAAATATGATATTTTTTAGTTGCTTTAGCGGTTTCACTCTCGATGAAGGAGGTGAAACCCTCCAAACGTTGAGAGTAAAAGGGCTTTTTTTTTACCATTTCATTTCCTTGGCTATGGAGTTAATTTTTCATAAGAAAAATTCTTATTTCAAGATTTTCCTTTTATGGAAATTACCTTGTGGCTTTGCTAATAAATTGGAGGTAGGCTCATCATTACATCGAGTAATGAATCGTTGTTAAATGCCTTCATCCGCCCTAGATCCTTGTGAGGTCATTAGGATGAGTCTAGTTTGCCATCGAGCATGATGGGGTTTTGATACACCAAAATAATGCACTATTTTATGTATTTATTTTATGCTTATTTTGGTGATATTGCACTTTAAAGAAGAGCATTTTCATGTTTTTGTTACAGTATATCAATTTCAGGCATTTGGAGCAAAGAGTAGCAAAAATGAGTAAATTTAGACCCAAAATGAAGATTTTCATGATATGGCACCAGAATTGGCGCCAGAGGTGCCATTTTCCAGAAATCTGGCGCTAAAAGTGCCGAAACTGGCGCTAGAGACACCATTTTACAGAGAAGCGATGCCAGAAGTGCCAGATTTGGCGCCAGAGGTGTCATAATCCAGAGAACAGAGCACAAACATCATTAGGCTGGCGTCAGAGGCGCCAGAAGCGCCAAAGACGAATTAAGATGGAGTAATGTAGTTTGTGGCACAATTTTTGAAGGCTCCAAACAATTCAAACGTCCCATGGACTGGTTCAATGCATCTAGACACTTTGGAAAGACTCTTTAATGAAGAGATATGCCTCTTGGATGAAAGGACTTGTCTCTTGATGTTAAATGATGTGACTTGTCAGGGAAAAATTGGAGGGAATTTTGTATTCCTTTTGAAAGAATGATGACCCTAATTAAAAAGAGAGGAGTCTAAAGAAGAGAGGGGGCGTGAGTTTGAGAGAAAGGTTTTGGTGTGAGAGAGAAGTCTTGGAGACGAGAGAATTTTCTTCTAAGGTTGTAAGAGGAGAGGGAAAGTGAGAGATTTCTTCTTCATTACACTTCTAAGAGAGAATTGAGTGTGATTGTAAAGATAAAAAGTGCTTAAAGAGACTTCTAGGGATTTGTTTGGGAAGGAGTGTGAGATAAATTGTGTTCTTTTCTTTCTTTTTTTTGTAAACTTATTTTTATATATGAATTTTTTTATATATGAATTTTGTGTTTTGTCGTATCCTTCTTATGAATTATGAGTAATCTTCTTTATTCTTCTCCCTACAATGAGATATGATTTTGTGAAAGATTAATTTTATTTTGTAAGATTTTAAATGTTAATAAATTGTGTTGATTCAAACTCTGATCTTCATTTACTTTCTGATCCGACTAATTGAAAGTTTAACATTTATTGAGAAATATATGATCCGAAAGGGCTATGCTTTCTAAAAGGGCTATGCTTTCTATAAGGGCTATGCTTTCTATAACAAGGTAAGAATTACATTCAATTTCATGGGTGAGAATGTAATCCATGGGATTACGTGCAAATAAATAAATAAATATACTTTAATGGGCGCATAGTTGGAGATTTAAGGTGACAGATTAAAATCCTCAATTTGGTCCAGTTGCTTGGAAACTAAAGCGAGATTGTTAGCCCTCAGGAGAGGGAGAAGTGAGCTCTAGAGTGGCAGCCAGTATTCTCTAAACCTCCCAGCCTAACCACAAAATTAGGGACCAAACTCTGGATTAGTGTCAAATGTTCTTTATGCACTCTTAGAGGGTAAAAAATAAAATTGCTCCTATTTGACACAATACAACTTTGTGTATTTTAAATAATTTTAATTTCTTCACACTCCATAAACTCATTGTAAAGGGGAAGAATGCTTTCTTAAATTTGATCTCTTCGTTTCAAAACTTTGTCTAGTTTTTATAAGTTTACTTTTGAAGTTTAACAATTAATTAAGTTAAAATAGTTCTTTTAACTGCATTTAATTTAGCGCACACTAAATTTAATTTAGATTTTTTTTGCTTAAGTTTTATAGTTTGAATATTGTGTTTGACGTTATAATCATAAGAATTTCCAACTCCCAGTGTGATTGATACTTAGGACTCTATTAGAGCCCTTTATTACTTGAGCGATACATATATTTGTGTTATTATTACGGGTTTGGCAGCTTAGAGATTTTAAAAGATAAAATTATTTATACTAAACTTATTTTTGGAGGAGGCAACCCATTATTGCATATAAAATATCTTCCAGTCACTTATGACTAATCAAACCCCCAAACTCTAATGATCCCAGAATGACGGAATCATGAGATCTTGACCGAGTCATCCTAAACAACAAAAAAATGACAAAATAAAAAAATTAATCTGCTACTAAGTCTTAAGTAACGTAACATTTTCAACCCCTAAAATCCAAAAAAAAATATTAAAACTGAAATGAAACCCTAATGAATAAGATCACCGAACATAACTTGAATCTCAGATACTCGAATCCTTGAAAATTTATTGGACAAACCCAATCTGCTGTTGTTGATAAGAATCTTCTAGTAAGAGTAGGTTTAACCACCTCTCAGACTGAGTAGATCAGGTTACCTGAGAACCACGGGACGAGGGAGCCATGGAGATCTTGATCGGGTTGTCTAAAAATTAAAAAAATAACAAATAAACTAAAACATAATTTCATTTTAGCTTTATTTTGCAGGGCTACTGAAGTAAAAATATGGACATTAGCCTATATTTATGTTGCATGTTATTTGAGTGTGTTAGCTCTGTTTTGCAGGAACAGACATTCAAAACCCAGAACAAAAGAATGAACAATTACTAAACTATTAACGACAAAACAAAGCTCTAGGATACTTTAGAATCCATAAAAATCTGCTACATTTAGATTAGGACTTTGAATTCCTTTCCTTGACAATGACATTTGAACTTTGTGAGAACAAATTATAATCTCAATCGGGAGTTTTTTAGTTGTTTTGTCTACTTAATATCAAATTAACTATAGAAGCTTGTCCTTATAGAGGATGCAAACGTTAGAACAGGTACATCAACTTGAATTCTCTGGTAATTAGCTTCCATAGGTTTCTTTCGTAATTGTATCTTTAAGACATACCAAAGTGATCTCACTTTCAATTTATGTTTTGGAGCAATCAATGTGAAATTTTACCTTATGAAGGCACCCCATAAATTTTTTTTTTGTTTGTTCCCGTTATTACCTGCCCTAGTCCTCCGATTTCTCATCTCTTAGTTCATCTGCATAATCTGAGATGGAAAACTATTTGGAGAAAAAAACAACATAAAGAAAAATAAACTGGCGACTCCTCAACAACAAGAACGACATCAAGCAATCGATGAAATGAATACCGGCGGTACATAACGAGCGACATCAGTTGTTCCACCGTAATATGATGGGTTGCGCTTCCTAGACAACATGCTTTCTTAGAGGATCAAAGATGCTTTCTTTGGGGGGGGTGGGGCGGGGGTGTGTTGGGGTTTGCTATCTAATGAATTCTGAAATTGGCCGAGGGAACTTGTCATGGACGACCATCCCTCAGATTGTGCTTCTATTTATCTGTTCTGTTGTGCTTCCATTCAGTCGGCTCAGAGTTCCGACCAAAGGAAACAACGCTTGGTATTCCATTTTTTTATTATCCTGATACAATGTCCTTTCGTATTCATAAGAGAGATCAGTTAGATATTCTCAAGATTTGTGTAGACATATTTTTAATCTACTGACATATATATATATATATATATATATATATATATGTAT
>NW_018165013.1:10066-24965 GCF_001263595.1 Phalaenopsis equestris | reverse complement strand
TATATACATATACATATATATATATATATATATATCCGTGTGTTTGTGTGTGTAAAATGTAATTTTATGTATTAGATATGCAGTTACATGAGAATTGTATGGTATGTTTGTAAATCAGCCGGCAATTTCTTTAGATTTAACTGAAAATATCACTTCTATTATCAGACAATTTTTAGGACTTACATTTATTAGATTACTAAATCATGCGAGAGTTAAATCATACTTTTATCCAGACAATCCATAAGAAACAAAGATACTTAATCTTATTTCAATAATAATATTATGGAGCAAATTTAACAGTTAATATTATCTAACATAAATATGAAATATTGTCACGAATAAGAAAATCTAAAGAAGTTTGATTGTTCAGATTTAGATAATATATATAAAGTTTGTATTAATTCTTGTTATATTAACTAATTTGATGGGGAAGAAAAATAATTAACTTTGATATTCTCAATATAGTTGTATTAAATAAAATAGCTTGTTTTAATACTGTGTAAGATTATTTACGACCATTGAGAGTTTATAATATTGGCTTAATATGAAAATCTCATACACACAAATAAAATAAGTTAAGAATAGCTTAGAGGAGATTCAACTTCTTTTAAATGAAAACAAAGAATAGAGAAAATAACAAGCCCAACTCAATTAAAATGATTATTGAGGTGTTATCAATATTTTTTTATTAGCACGAATCAAGATGTATATTTTATAAAAAATCTTTCAAATTCAAATTCTTGTCATTCGGGCCTTGATTTCAGTAAGTTTGTAGTCAAACTCACCGCCTCAACAAGATGAACCCAATGATGTCAAAATTTGTTCAATCCTGGCTAGTCTAACAAAACGCAGATCAAATCGTTGAAGCACAATTGAAGGGTATGAATCATCAATTGAATGGTCAAATAAACGTCAAATTTAACATATTTATTGTCAAATAGAGCATCTCGACGAAAGAAATTCAATGAGCCCAAGATTGTTAAATTCTAAAGTTATTAATGCATCTAATTTTTTAATAAAATCACCTATGATCAAGGGGGATCAATATGTACCATTCAGTCGACCGGTGAAAAAAGCAAGCGCTAAAAGAACAAAATGCCCCTCCCCAAAAGGCTATAGATAGACCTCATCTATTCACTTAGGGAAGGAGGAGGAGAAATATAAGTGGAATTTCAGAGTTTATTCTGGAGGGAAGATCCGACTGGTAAACACAAGTTTTTGTAGCCTCCAACCACAATCCACAGTACGTCAACCACCTTTGACCATTATTAGCTATCAACATTCGCCTCCATTGGCCACCAACCTTCAACAATCATAGTTGTAATTGTTGTAGTCAAAATTTGGTTATTGTGCCTAACACTTATATTTATTTTGTGTTATATAAAGACAAGCATACTTTTCAGTGTAAGATCAAAATTTAGTTTCTCCTTTTCATGAGAGAAGGATGCACTCATATACTTACAAACACATAGTAGGTTACTTTGATTGGACTATGCTCTGTGTTTTTTCTCTTCCATGGTTTTTTCACATAAAAAATATTAGTGTCTCTTCGAGCTACTTTTATTTTATCTTCGTGTATGTGTGTTAGATCTTTGTGCAATGCTAAGATATTAAATTATCATTCTACCATTGTGAATCTTCTGGCATGCAATAATTATAATAATATATATTACAAGTTAAAAACAACGGTCTTCCTTGTGATTAAAAAAAACTCTAATATATTATAATAAATATAAGTTATGAAAGATGACTTTCTTGAAGAGAGTAGAAAAACTTTAAGATGTTGGAGTTATTTTTTAAGATATCATTAGTGTTCATTTGATCAGTTTCTTAAGATGATGGGAGTTTCAAGATTAAGAAGTCCTAATATTGATATTGGATTTCAAGTTTTCTGTAGGAGCGTCAGTCATACTAGTGATGGCGTACATTTACTTTGGTGCAACGGTGCACATCAATCATATTGGTGATGATGAGTGTTGAGGTTAATATAAGATAATGGGTGTTGATCGTATTGATAATGACATTTGTCGACCTGAATAATAAAGGGGAATGATGCCTTACAACCCTTAGAGGGATGAGTCAATTTTATCCTATTATATGCCTTATTCAGGTTTTCATTAGCAAAAGTAGCCTCTAGCATTTGCGGAATGCGGCTTTTCTTTTCTGGGCCGGTGAGCTTCGAACTTAAGCTCTTTCCTGTGGCAGAAAATTGCCCAGCCACGAGGCCACCATCTCATCCGCATATAATGAGTATTTAAAATTATGACTAACAAAATAACCATCAATTGCTTGGGACCATAACAAATATTATATTATGAACAAGGGTCTTTATCATGATGTTCCCGAAGACCAAGATATATTTGTCGATTACACACACACACACACACACACACACACACACACACACACATATATATATATATATATAACATTTTGGGTAAAGATGAGCTGAAAGGACAATATGCATGATTCAAACCCAAGACCTCAAGGTGGGAAACTACAAGTGCAACCACTATATTGCATGTAAGCGCGTAAAATTAAAAATACAGAATAAAAGTGAATTAACTGATTTTATTTTATATTAATTATTTCCACTTCAAATCCATCTTGTAAAAATATAAAAATAGGGGCTCTTCTTGCAATCTCCAATTTATTGCATGAATGAGAGATGTTGAAATTACACTCCCTAAATAAAACAAATAGATCTTGCAAATGGTCAGACACATTCCTGAGCTGAAGAAGAATCTAACTTATATTGGGCAGCTCGATGAGGGTGATCATTCAATAGTATTCTCAGATAACACTTGAAAGGTTACTAAATGAGCATTGGTACTAGTTCGCGATAAAAAGACTGATGAGCTATATATGAATACTGATTTAATTAACAATGTTGATACTACAGTTGCAGAAAACACAACAGACATGTGACATGCAGACTTGGACACATGAGTCAGAGAGGTATGAAAGAGTTTCAGTCCAGAGACAAGCTCCTAGAACTGAAGTAAGTTGATCTCGGCATGTGTGAAATTTGCATTATGGGGAAACAGAAGAATGTTAGTTTCTTGAAAGTTGGCAGGACATCAAAGGTAGGAAAATTAGAACTTGTACACATCGATGTGTGGGGATCTTCTCCAGTTACATTTCTTTGAGACTCTCGCTACTACCTCACATTCATAGATGACCACAACAGAAATGTATGGGTTTATTTTTTGAAGCATAAATCTGATGTATTTAATATGTTCAAAACTTAGAAGACCATAGTTGAGATAGAGATAGATCTAAAACTGAAATGTTTGAGGTTTGACAATGGTGGTGAGTACATCGATGGTGGGTTCAAAGAGTACTGTGCAACTCAGGACATCAGAATGGAGAATCATTCTGGAGACACCACATCAAAATGGAGTTGCAGAGCGTATGAACAATACTATCAATGAGCGTGCCAGGAGCATGAGCTTGCACGCCGAACTACCTCCAACTTTCTGGGCAGATGCTATCAACACTACAGTTTACTTGATCAATAATTAATTGCTACTTTAAAAAACATAAGCGTTTGGCCTAATGTCATTAGAATTGAATGCTCTGACTTGTATCTAGTTTGCTAAGAAGCAATTGCTCATCTTCTTTGTTGAATTCATTGGCTTGGAACCCTAAATTATAATACAGTTTTTATTTGCATTAATGATTGACAGAACTATTTTAGTATCATTTTACTGAGTTTAATTGATTTTCAGTTGTTGATGGCACCAAAGCAATCTCAAATTATGCCTCATTAGCTATCGAGTTTGTATCATATTTCAGTCCCATCTCTCAGCTGTCGCTGTGCTGATTGAATATTTGGAATGAGTTGCCTTTGTATGCCACATGATTATTCATCATGAGGGAAATGGTTTATACTTTCCATACAATTTCACTCAGATCTGTTAAATTATAACAACTTGAATCAGATTTTCATAAGTAATGCTTCATACACCTAATATTTTATAAGTACATTTCAAATTGTGCTCCGCCTATTTTGCTAAAGTGAAAATCCCAAGTACAATAAATCAATTGATATTAATTATGGCCAATGCAATTATCCTCCAACAAATAATATTATTCTTATTAATTATATCAACAATTATTTATGACTGATTATATTAAGAAAAGAAATACTTCAATTACTATGCATGTAATTACTCCAAACTTCTAATCTCCTTAATACATATCCCATCATCCCATTCATTGCAAATGGCAAAACCAAAGCCATGAGACTAGTTGGGATCCTTGGCATTATCGCATAACATTACCTATTGGTTTTTTCTATTTTTTATTTTTTAAAAATTATGTTTCATCTTGAAATAAAGTATGTTTGAAAATGCTAGTTATTTTGTAAAGTATTCAAAACATCTAAATATTAATTTGAGCATTTAACAAAAATAAATTAATTATTATAAAAATAAAAAATGAAAAATACTTTAAAACTTCTTTGAATAAATACATTTTTAATGAAAGAAGTAAGAGCAATATTTACTTACATAACACTGAAAAAAATGATCCCAAGAAAGCTCTAAAGGGTGATTAGGAACACTTTTGCTTTTTATTCTTTATTTTAGCTTTACTTATTTATTTTTAATTTAAAATAAAATATTTTTGATAATTATAATTATTTTTAAAAATACTAAAAATTTAACTTATTAAAAAATAAAATTAAAAAAATACATTAAACAAATATGCTCCTAAAAATAAAAGTAAAAAAATATCTCACAGTAAACTTCCTTTCTAAAAACTCTAACAAAAGAAAAAGAAAAGTATACTAATTCTTAATCCAGGAAAAAAGAGTGATGGCATAAGCTAATAACAATCCATCATCATACAAACATCAAATTAAATATAAAATGTTCTGAATTCAGATCAGCAATCTAACTCCATTTTGAACACAAACTTGTTAAATAGTAAAACAATGTTTTCCCCATAACATCATAAGAGACAAGTTGGCTGCTTTTTATTACTATAGACAAAAGCCATCAAGACAAACTCTTAAAGAAAAGAAAACCAAACTTCTTGTACTACCAACTGCTCATGCAACGCCATTCTCTCCCTCATGTAACAACAGTTGATCAAAGTGCCAAACTCCATGTCCCTTGCCAACCCTTTTTAGCTGAGCAACATACTCCGATATCTTCTTTATGGCCTCAACCTAGCCAGTAAATATATCAAAAAGGAAGAAAATTTTAGGTTTATGCAAATTGATGATTTAATATAAATTTAAGTAGAAACATGAAAATATCTTGCTGTTATTTATAATTGCCAATTTATCACAACAACATAAAAAAAGAAAGTTAAGAGTAGGAGTGTAACTGAGCCAAGCAAAGTCGGCTCAGCTTGATAGGTTGCTTTAGAGGTTTATCATGAAAAAAACTTTCAGTAAATCATCTGCAACAAAACAAATTCAAAAAAGCCACACAAAAATGGTAAGAAAAAAATTTACGATAAAATATTACGCAGAAACATTTAAAATTGTTTTCTATCATAGTCATATTCAGAATTGTTAATTAACACAAGATCATGAAAGAGATGCAAAGAGTGTATGATTGTTGATGCAGATGACTAGATGGGAGTAGATTTTTCAGGTAGCGAAACATTGAACTTTCTTAATGTTAGGTTGGTTGATTTAGAGATTATTATAAAAAGGAAGAATTTCATACATACATACCAATCAATTCTTATTTATTTACACATCTAACACCTAAACTTCGAATTGTACATAGATGCCACCTTACTTATGCATTAAAGGTGTATTTTGACTTTTTAAAAGTTAAAATGGTGATATTTTTTATGTTATATGTGAGATTTGGGGTTTATAAATGTAAAATGCAAAGTTTAAATTTTAGTAAATATGTAGGAATTGGGTGGTATGAGTATGTAAGCAAATAAATGAAGAAAAGAAAAGAAAAGAAAAGAGAAGCTTCACCTGCTCTTCAAGGAACTCGTCCTCAATGAACTGTGTTGTGTTAGGGTCATTGCAACGTGCTGCTACCTGTTCATCGTTATCATCTACGTCACTATAAAATTCATTATCTTAAATTAAATTAAATTAACACACACACACACACACACACACACACACACACACACACAGATATATAAGGATACTCACACTGTGTAGATAAAGGAGCTTCTCATTTACAAGCCTCTCAAGGGACAACGCCAACTCCATCAACGCCAACTCCATCGCTACAGCCAAGGAAAGATGATGTCAGCATTAGAGTACATGAACAACAGTTTAAAGGCATAATCATATAAGAAAAAAAATTAAGAACAACCGTTTATTTTTAAAAAAATGAAAAAGAAAAAAAAGAAGGAATCAATTAATAATTATATCAAACCAAATGATTACTTTTAAAGGCATTTGAGTGTGATTGTAGAGTTAAAAAATTCATATTGTTTTCTAACAAATGATTACTTTTAAAGGCATTTGAGTGTGATTGTAGAGTTCAAAAATTCATATTGTTTTCTAATTACATCAAACCAAATGATAGAATTTTAAAAAATACCCATTTTAAAAACATATTTTCTAGCTTCAAGCACCTAATGCTTATTTATGTTGTCTATAATTCTTCAATATACATGTACATCAAAAATATGTCAGCATGAATCGTTAAGAGATCTGACGACAGACAAAATGATGACGTGGCGGACCAGGACCTACCATAAGCAATTTAAGGGCCATGGTCTATCCAATCGACATCTGCAAGCCAGGAGAAAATTAATCCAAAGACAAGTAGAATTTAGCCGCCTCCTATAAAGTCTATTGATGCAAAGCTGACACAGAGGGATCCACCGACATTCTTTGACCAAGCTGAAGGGACAATGAAAATCGTCCAAATCTAAAGCATCTGATCCGGGGTCTCACGATCCATCGTTCGATCATAGCCACCCTAAGAAAATAGCCCAGCCAGTCGCTCTCTTAGACTCCTGGCACATGGCTGCCCGGCCCAGAATATGGTAGAATGGCTTCCCCGACTCCAGGCCTGGGCAGGCCGAATGCCACTTCAAGCTCTTGGCCCTAAAGTCATGTACAGAACAAAAAGCTCCCAACAAATCTTTTCAAAATGTAATTAAACCTCCCTTATTTCTGTTAATAAGGTTCATTTTATGAATAAATGTTATGAGATTTTACTGTTCATTACCAAGCTCTTTGCTCTCTTTCACGCTTTATTCCTTAGGCGTGTCTCTCAGACAATTTTGGATTCAGTATACTAAAAGATGCGGTGGCCATGGAGTCATGTCATCGACAAAAAGAGCAGAGCAATGATCATAAGGAGAAGAGAGTCGTCAAAGAGAAGTGGCCAATGCAGAGCACGCTAGAGAAGATATGGAAAAATGCATGCAACAAGGAATGCAAGAGTTAAGGACCCATATAAGGATCAGGTGTCAGGCTAGATCACTGAGGTTGTGAGAGCTCTCGTGGCCATGGCAGAAGAGCTAGTCTCTTAGAGGAAGAACCCTCCTTAGGAGGTGGCTCTAGCACACAATGACACAAGGTTGAACAACGACCTCGAGAGGGTCGAAGAATAACAATACCAAAATAGTGTTGGGTCAGCGAAAGTGGAGAGGTAGCAATTTAGACACACTGAGGCACTACGTCAGCTAGAGAATCCCTTCTCTCTCCATATCTCAGGAGTTGAACCCCAGAAGAACTTTAAGCTCCCTCAGTTAGAGGCATTTTAAGGACGGTTGGATCCCAATAACCACATCTCCTCGTCCAAATTTGTGACATGCTTGCTGAAGGTTTCACACACATTTAAATGTCAATTGTTCTTCACCACCTTGATGTCGTCAGCCTTGAAATGGTTCAACTTGCTCTTGGCTAGGAGTATGAGTAGTTTTTCTGTCTTCTGAAAGTTTTTCTTGATGCAGTTTGTAAGCGTTTGATATATCCTCAAGCTTGCTTAATTCTCTTTATCTTTTGAACTTGTTTATGGATGAAATTGCACTTTAAAGAAAGATATATTAGTGTTTTTTGTGCAGGTATAACAAATAGGACATATGTAGCGAATCGAAGCTAAAAGGGAGCGAAACGATCATATTGGAACCAGCAGACTGACGCCTAGGCTCCAGACTTTGGGTGGCAAGGTGCTCCACGTAAATGCCTTAGCACCAGCTTGTTGGGTGACAAGATGCCAATAACCACCCAGAAAAACCGAGAGGCCGACGCCTAGTGCTAAGGTGCTGGCCAATTCTTGGGCAGTTTTCTGCAGTTGTTGAGCACGACTTGGGAAGTTATGGGGTCGATTTAACCAGTTATATGGAGGATGGAAGAGCATCCTGAAGCCCTTGCAAGTGAAGTAAGGCAAAGTAGTTGTATTGTAGATTTAGAGTTTGGTAGTTTCCACTTAATTAGAGAGATTGGAGAGGATTTGAGAGAATTTTCTAAGGGGATATACTCAGCTTTGAAAGGAGCACTTGGAAGCCTTTTGAGAAGGAATTTTCATCTATTTTCTCAAGGAAAAAATTATGTATTTTTTTCTTTATTGTTTGTACTATTTGTAAACACAATTCTAGTAGATTTGCTTTGTTATAAGATGATGATTTATAATGTTTTCTCTATGCATTATGAGCAGATTTTTCTTACCTTTCTCTTGTGGTGAATAAGTTGAATGTGTAGAATTTAAGATGCTTATAGAGTTGCTATATAAAAATTAATGTGATGAGTGTTCTCTGGCCATATGAACTATTAAAATTTGGTGTGATCCATTATGCCTCGGAAGAGTGATGGAGGAATGATTAGAGTATTCACTGTGGGTGAAGAAAAAGTAGTACATATGGTGATGCAAATAGATAGAGAAATAGACTTTGATGAGTTCAAATTGAGATTTAAGGAATTAAAATCAGTTCAACAAAAGTACTTCATGCATTTGGTAGAGGGTAAAGTAGATGATTACTCCTATTTTTGACTAGCCATATTTTCAATTCGAAGTATCTACTCCTACACAATCACTTATACCATCACAAGAGATGGGTTACTTTTATATCTCGATAATCATCAATTAAATTAAGTTAAGTATGTTTTAATATTAAAATTAATTGAAGTAGAGAGTAGTTAGTAGAACATTCACCCAATTACAATTCTAAACTAAAAACTTAAAGTAGTAGACTAGAACTTTTCTTAAAGTATTTCATTATCTCATTCTCTGTGGGATCGACAATCCAGAATCAATAGAGTTTTATATTATTGAAACGATGCATAAACATGTGTGAGAAACTCTAGTGTGCAAGAACACCAAATTTTAGGAATTTAATCTAGTTGCTAGGGAGCAGATCAAGTTTTCTGTTGCCATTACCAAGACTTACAATATTATGATAATAGTTCGAGTTGAGCAAGTTTCTGGTGTTATTGTCGAGGAACGACAGTGAAGAACTTTAGGAGAATTTTATTTGAATCAATTTGACTTAGATTTGGAAAATCATATTCTAGTTTCATCTTGTAAGTTTTTGTTTTAAAATAAGGAAAAGAAAAGAAAAGTTATTTTTGAGTATTTATCAAAAGTATTTGTGTTAATCTTACTAGTTGAACTTTTAGTTGTGTATGCGTAGTGCAGGACCTGCAGGACTTGTACCCTATGATTCATCACTAGAGAGGACTATTAGAAAATATAGAAAATAGAAAAGACTTCATGAAATTGTAGAAGAAATATCAAATATTCAACAGAATAATTTTGATAACCAAATTCTAATTAATGAACATCATAACACACATAGACCATTAAGTGATTACACTAATCCTACGATAGATAAAATTCATTTAAGTATTTAAACTTCTATTGTAGAAGCTAACACATTTGAATTGTAACATGTTATTATCCAAATTGTGCAAAACAATCAACTTGGAGGAACTCCGTCTGAGGATTCAAATTTACACTTTGCAAGTTTTCTAGAACTTTGCGCTACATTTTGTTATAACGACATGTCAAACGACACTGTTAGACTTACACTATTTCTTTTTTCTCTGAGGGATAAAGCTAAAAAGTGGTTAAACTCATTGGCATATGGATCAATTAGGACTTGGGGTGACTTAGCCCAAAAATTCCTTGCTAAGTATTTCTCACTTTCAAAAACTGTTAAACATAGGAAAGATATTACTTCATTTCGTCAGTATGAAGGTAAGTCGATATATGAAGTGTGGGAGAGATTCAAGGAACTTCTTAAGAAGTGCTCACATACACTCTACCCGATTGGTTAATAATTTAAACTTTTTACAATAGTTTAGAAGGATCCCTCTGATCTATTATTAATGCTATTGTTGGTTGTTCACTCATGTCAAATCCATTTGATGAGGCTTACCCTTTGATTGAAGCAATGACTACAGACAATTTTTAATGGCCTTCTGAAGGGTAAACTTTAGAAAGGTAGCTAGTGTGCAAGATACTAACATGTTTTCATTTTTACTTCTAAGGTAGCGCCAATATCAAGTAAGTTAGATCAACTTGGAATAAAACAACCTCAAGCACCTCCAGTAATTGAAGATAATTCGTATGGACAAATGGTTGATTCTAGAACTTCATCATTTGAGACCTTAAATGCATATAATAATAGACCTAACAACCCTATTCAAACTTTTATAACTCAGGTTGGAAGAATCATCCTAATTTTAACTAAAATAATAATTCTAATAGGGAAAACCAACAATGGGGTATTAATCCGAAAAATCACTTATGAAATTAGAATAATAATGGTAGTATTAACTTTAGACCTTCTTATTCATCAGGATTTAAAAATAATACACAATTTAAGGTGAAGAAGTTGTCTTTGAAGGATGTTGTATTGCAAAAGGGGAATCAACAGTAAAGTCAAGGTAAAACTATAAGGAATACAAAGAATCAACTGAGATAAATTAGAAACTCACTTAGCAATAGGACCTAAGGAACTCTTCTTAGCAACATTGAGATAAACTTTAAGAAGAAGAATAGTGTGCATGTTAAATTTGTCCAATTAAGAAGTGAAAGAGAGTTTGAGGATGTTGTTCGAAAAGAGATTAAAGTTGAAAAGGAGACTGTGGAAACTGAAAAACCATGGAAACTAAAAACCTGAGGAAAATGTTTTTAAGGAATTAGAAAAACTAATCTCTGCAACTAAGATTAACTTAAAAATACCACCACCTTCATTACCTCAAAGACATAGACAGTAGAAGATGGATCAACAATTTTCAAAATTTTTAGAAGTATTTAAGTTAACTATTAACATTCCTTTTGTTGAAGGTTTGGTATATTGAAGATCGTATTGATGTTAGGTATGTGAAGATCATTAAGTATGCTGAAGATTGTTAATCAATCTAACATTGATTCGAAAAACAACAGAACATATAAGACAATTATGAATTAATGAATAGTTCAAATTAATATTTAGGGTTTTTACTGTTTATCTGTATTTAACTTAAACCTATTTGTTATAACCACTAAGATGCATCTTTCTGATATTATCAACAACTTTAGCTACACCAACCTTTCACGGATATATTTGTTTCATATTTTATTTCCAACTGTAAAACCAGTCCTAAATCTAAGCATTCTCACCTTTGTGGTCTCTTATATGATTAACTGCACACTTCCAAATATATTATTAAAAGAAGATATCTTATATTATGTAAGTGTTTTCACTAATTACTTCAATGTGAAATTTAATTTCCATTGAAAAATGGAAATTTATTTCAAAATGTAATTTCTATTACCAAAATTATCATTTGGGAATGAAAATTAGATTTCAAAGTGAATTTTCATTTTGAAAATAGAAATTAGATTTTGCATTGGAGGATGTAGTGAAAACTCTTACATCATATGAAATATTTCTTCTTAAGAATATTTTCAAGATGTGTAATCAAATAAAAGTTTGCAGAGATGAGAGTGTGTAGATTTATGATTATCTTTCTGACTGGAAAGAAAATGTGAAAGAAACAAACTCATGAAAGGTTTAGTGTAACTATGGTGAAAAATAAGATTAGAGCTAAAAAAATGACAAATTTTAGATTGATTATCATTCTTCAACAACACTAACAACAATATGCTTTTAACTTTACACTTTTTAGCAGAAATAAAAAAAAATTTATAAAAAAATTTGGCTTGTAGCTCAGCTCATTTATTTTGATCTGATCTTTATCCGAGCCCAAATTCAAATCAATCAATTTTTAAGCTATTAACATTGGTCAATCTATCTTAAATGTTCAATTATTTTAATGATTTGATCACACATTGTTGTAAATTTACGACTGCCAACCCCTAAAATTAAAATCTATGTACTAATTTGAATGCACTTTTATAATGTGTTGAGTGTTGTTAGGTTTGAAGATAAATATAATTATTCTTACATCACGATCATGGATGTACAATATACTTTGTCTATATAGAAAAGGGATCACTGATACACCAAAAATATATGCATTTTTAGACCCCTATTTTATACTCATTTTTGGTGATATTGCATTTTAATTGAAGGTATTTTAATGTTTTCTTGCAGGTTGTTGATTTTTAGGGCTTAAAGCAAAAATAAAGCAAAAAAGATGAAATTTATAGTCAAAATTAAGTTTTTGAAGAAATACTCAGCACCGGCAGCGCCGAGGTCAGGCCGACGGCGTAGAACAATTTAATGCTGGAGATTTTTACTCAGCACCAACGGTGCCAAACCAGCGCCGACTGCGCCAAAGGCGGTGTAAACCCCGTTTCTAGAAGGTTCGATGTATTTGGAAGATTTTTTGAAGAGTTTTTGGAGGCACCTCTTGAAGAATCGACCTTGGGCTCTATTTAGTGGGCTCTATTTAAAATTTTGAGTTGTTTTATATTTTGAATATTGTGAGGGTGAATTTTATCTTAGTTGATTTTAATTTTGGTTTTTCGCTCCACATCATTCCATTCCACTACCATATTTGGAGTAAATTAGTGATTTTGCTTTCATAGTTTAAAGTTTTTGTGGTGATATTTAGTGTGAAACTTTCCGTAAGAGTGTTGGAGAAGGAGAAAGTGAGAGAATTCTTCTTCCTGCATTTCTAAGGAAAGGCTACAAAGGATTTGCTTTGAGAAAGAGTTCCAGATAAGTTTGTTTGTTTATTTAGTGTTGTATGAACTTTATTTTATTTATGAAATTTGTGTTTTGTAGTATCTTTCTCATGAAGTTTGAGTACTTCCGTCTATCTTTTTCTTACTATGAGATATGGTGAAATGAAGAGATAAAATGAATGTGTCATAATTAAAATATAAAATAAATTGTGATGATTTTTCAACTCCGAACTTAATTTACTTTTCAGTCTGTCTAATTGATTTTGTTAAAATATGTTGTGAAACATATGGTCCAGGAAATTGAGTATGAGTTCTACAATAGAGTGAGAATCACATTTAATTTCATGAAGGAAAAATTCGTTCATGAAATTAAGTGCAAATAAATAGGGAAATATTCTTTGTTGGGTGTAAAATTGGAGAATCTTTGGGGTGACAGACTAAAATCCCCAATTTGGTCTTAGTGTTTAAAAACTAAAGCAAGAGTTAGCCTTCAGGTGAAGGGAAGTGGGAGCCGGTATCCTCCTAGCCTAGCCACGGATTTAGGGATTAAACCTAAGATTAACCAATGATTTTCTATGCACTATATCAGGGTAGAGAATTAAAATTTCTCCTATTTGACACAATTCATATTAAAAAAATTTATCTCATCTCATTTCACCAAAATTTCATTATAGTGGGAAGGATGCATTTTCACATAAGAAATCTTCATTACCTAAACATAGTTCTTAGATTAGTATTTAATATTCAAAAGTTGCATTTCCATATTTGCTAATAGTTAAGTAATTTTGTTTGGTTGATATCTCAACATTCGAAATTAGTGACAGTGATTTTGTTTGATTTTCTATAAATTTCCTATTAAAATTTATCATTGCTAATCTACATCTTCCCCGTGGGATCGATATTTGGGGCTTAAATAGAAAGTCCATTATTACTTGATAATGATACATATAATTGCGTAGAATCCCATTATTAATTTCCTATAATTATATATATTTTACACAACTTACTTTTCATATAAGGATCAAGTTTTTGGCGCTGTAGTGGTGTCAAATTTATAAATCCTTACATATAAAAATTTGCGATCAAGTTTTTGGCGCCGTTGCTGGGGTAGGTAACGGTTAAATTTAATTAAATTAAATAGTTTTGATAAATTAGGAAATTTAGAGAATATGTATATATATATATATATATATATACTATACAAATATATAAAAAAAACAAAAAAAGAGGAAATATATAAAAAAAATCAAAAAAGAAATTTAATTAGGATTGTATTTTTAAAGAAATTTTACCTTGTTTTATTTGTTTATGCAAAATATTGGATTTGAAGGTTTAGTACCTTATAATTCAGAATTAGTGTACTATTAGAAAAATTCGAAAACATTAAAAAGAAACTAAGAGTTTGAAATAAATGGCGAATAATATAGAAAATCCAATAAATGAAAATCGACAAAGACCTTTAAAAGATTATGCAAATCCGTGAACAAATGAACTTCATTTAACTATTCAAAATCCTGATGTTGCTGCTAATTTATTTGAGCTTAAACCTGCTATTATCCAAATGATACAAAAAATCAGTTTGGAGGATCACCTACTGAAGATCCTAACTTACATCTTGCTAGTTTTCTTGAAATTTGTGCTACATTTAAATATGACAGAGTGTTTAATGATGCTGTTAGGCTTAGACTTTTTCCTTTTTAATTAAGGGATAAAGCCAAGGCTTGGTTAAATTCATTAATACCTAGATCTATTAGAACTTGGGGAGAACTATCACAAAAATTCTTGGCTAAATATTTTCCACCCTCGAAAACCGCTAAGCTTAGAAATGATATTACATCTTTTTGTCAGTTTGAAGGGGAATCGATATATGAAGC
>NW_018165013.1:5868-8459 GCF_001263595.1 Phalaenopsis equestris | reverse complement strand
CTTCAAGTATTAAACCACCTGAACTTGAACTGAAAGTATTACCTGCTCATTTAAAATATATATTTTTAGGAGATTCATCTACATTACTTGTTATTGTATCTTCAGATTTAACTAAAATTTAAGAACAAAAATTAATAGAAATGTTAAAAAGATATAAAAAGGCTTTTGGATGGACTTTAGCAGATATTAAAGGAATTAGTCCTTCAATTTGTATGCACAGAATTTTATTAGATGAACAATATGAACCTAAAGCTGATCCTTAGAGAAGATTAAACCTGATAATGAAAGAAGTTGTTAAAAAGAGATTTTAAAATGGGTTGATACTGGAATTGTATATTCTATTTTAGATAGTGTTTGGGTAAGCCCAATTCACTGTATTCCAAAGAAAAGAGGAGTGACTGTTGAAGAAAACAAGAAAAATGAATTAATGCCAATAAGACAAGTAACTGGTTGGCGAATTTGCATTGACTATAGAAAATTAAATATGGCCAAAGAAAAGATCGCTTTCCTTTACCATTTATAGACCAAATGTTGGATAGATTGGCAGGGAATAAGTATTATTATTATTTAGATAAATATACCGGTTATCACCAAATTTCAATTGCTCTAGAGGATCAAGAGAAAACAACATTTACAAACCCATATGGAACATTTGCTTTTCGTAGAATGCCTTTTTGGACTATGCAATGCACCTGCAATATTTCAAAGATGTATGATGTCAATTTTTAATATTTTTATAGAACATGGAATGGAAGTGTTTATGGTTGATTTTTCAGTATTTGGAACTTCGTTTGAATTATGCCTTAATAATTTAGAAAAAGTTTTAGAAGTATGTGAAAAAGTCAATTTAATATTAAATTGGGAAAAATGTCAATTTATGGTTGCAGGAGGTATTGTACTTGGGCATAAAATTTCTGAAAAAGGCATGGAGGTAGATCCTACGAAAATCCAAGTTATAGAAAAATTACAACCACCTACTAGTGTTAAAGGGGTAAGAATTTTTCTAGGACATGCTGGTTTTTAGAGGTGCTACATAAAAAAATTTTCAAAAATAACTAAGCCTTTATGACAACTTTTAGAAAAAGATACAAAATTTAATTTTAATGAAGAATGCATAAAAGCATTTGAATTATTAATGAAAAAATTAGTCACTGCACCTATAATAGTACCACCTAACTGGGAAAAATCATTTGAAATAATGTGGGATGCTAGTGATTATGTTATTGGGGCTGTATTAGGACAAAGGTACGATAAAGTTTTTAAGGATATATTTTATGCTAACAAGACTCTAAATGAGACTCAAATTAATATACTACTACATAAATAGAGTTATTAGCTATTGTTTATGCCTTTGATAAATTTAGACCTTATTTAATAGAGACTAAAGGTATAGTGCATACAGATAATTCTGCTATTAAATATTTAATGCAAAAGAAGGATACTGAACCAAGATTAATTGGATGGATACATCTATTGCAAGAGTTTGATTTTACTGTGATTGATAGAAAGGGAAATGATAATCAAATAGTTGATTATTTTATCTAGAATAGAAATAGAAATATTAACTAATTTTGCAAATGAAATTTTAGAGAATTTCCCTGATGAACAATTATATAGTATTGATGAAATGGATGTACCGTGGTATGCTGATATAGTGAATTATATTGTAAGTGATATTCTACCACCTGATATAAAAAATTCACAATTAAAGAAGTTTATATATGATTCAAAAGACTATTTTTGGGATGACCCATATTTATATAAATAATGTAAAGATCTAATTATTAGAAGATGCGTGCTATATGAAAAAACTCAACAGAAAATTGAAAGATGCCATGATTCTAAATTTAGAGGTTATTTCGAAACAAATAGAACTACATATAAAAGTTTACAAGCTGTATTTTATTGGCCTACTATTTTTAAAGATGTTAATGAATATATTAAAACGAGCGATATGTCAACACATAGGAAATATATCTAGAAGAAATGAAATGCCTCTAAATTACTGATTGGAAGTTAAAATTTTTGATGCGTGTGGATTATATTTTATGGGATAATTCATGCCTTCATTTGGAAACTTATATATATTAATTGCTGATGATTATATGTCCAAATGGATTGAAGCTGTTGCTGTACCTAGATGTTGATGCTCGGAGTGTTTCTAAATTTTTAATTAAGAATATTTTTACAAGGCCGAGAATAATTATTACTGATGGAGAATCCCATTTTAGGAATAACAGAATAAAAAAATTAATTAAAAAATATGATATTATGCATAGCTTCTCTACTGCTTATCATCCTCAGACGAGTGGTCTAGCAGAGATATCAAATTGTGAAATAAAACAAATTTTAGAAAAAGCTGTAAATCCTTCTAAATTGGATTGTTCTGCTAGATTAGATATTGCATTATGGGCATACAGAACTGTATATAATACTCCTATAGGAATATCCCAATATAGATTTATTTTTGGAAAAACATGTCACTTACAAGTAGAATTGGAGCATAAAGCATTTTGGACTATTAAGGAATTTAATTTTAATCTAAAAGATGCTAAAGATTAAAGATTATTGCAACTCAATAAACTTGAGGA
>NW_018165013.1:0-5833 GCF_001263595.1 Phalaenopsis equestris | reverse complement strand
CATATGATAATGCAGAAAATAATAAAGAGAAAATAAAAATATGGCATGATAGGAAGATTATTCAGAAGAAATTTGAACCTGGACAAGAAGTTCTATTATATAATACAAGATTAAAATTGTTTGCAAGAAAACTGAAATCCAGATGGTTAGGGCCATTTAAAGTAATTAAAGTCTATCATTATGAAATTGTTGTGATTAAAGATCCTAATACTGGAAAGATATTTAAAGTTAATGGGCATCATTTGAAACATTATTATGAACGGCACATACCACATTTTAAAGAAGTTTTAATGTTAAGTCAATCCAACTAAACAAAAGTTTTGTCAGGCTGACGACATTAAACCAAGCGCTTTATGGGAGACAGCCCATTCTTATATGTTTATGTATTACTATTTAGTTTGTTAAGTGTCTTATATATTAGTAGATAATAATCCTACACAATTACATTTATTATAAATTAAGCCTAATATTGATATTGGAAGAAAAGTTTAGATTTAATTGAACGAAAAATAATAATAAAAAAAACAAAAATTTGGCCACTGGCGTCGACGACGCCCAAGGAAATTGATCTCAGTGCCGGCAGCGCCCCTCGAGAGCGTTAGCGGCGCCGAGGATGGTTGGACGGTTCCTGCGACTTTTGATGGACTTTGGAGAGATTTCGCTCACTAATAACCACCGGTGATGGACTTTGGAGAGATTTCGCTCCATAATAACCGCCAGGAGTCGTTTTTAAAGTCCTAAAAACTGCCTAGGACACCTAGAAACTTCCTATTTTCGTATTCCATGGCTTCTAATTCCAGAAATACTTCGAGGTATGAAGTTTTTAATAGAAGAAAGTTTATTAGTTTCGACGCATAAAGATTATACGATAAAATTATTATGAAGAAGAGATTGATCAAAGAAAGAGGATTTGTTAATCATGGGTTGATCAATCCAAGTGCTCCAGTTGACTAGATCATTCTGTAAAGGCGATGGGAAGTTCTGTGTTACACTACCACTGCGGTTGTTATACCTGTAGTGAAAGAGTTCTATGCAAATCTATATGGAATTACCCAAGGAGTTATCTTCGTTCAAGGTAAGGCTGTACCATTTCCTCCTGCGAGGATTAATGAATTGTGTAACCGCTAGTAGTTCATATTCAGATTTTGTTAAATTATCATAAACTCTGGCAAGTTTAACATTTTTGCCATATTTTCGCTATAATTTTTTTAAGAATTCCGTAATACTGCGGCTTGATATTTATGCCAGTTAAACTTAACTTTGATTACATGAACTAGCACAAGGATTGTTGTTTTATTTGTGCAAAATTCATCCCTACTATGAAGATAAGTAGAGTCACCAAGGAGAGTGTTATTTTAAACTACTGTATTCAAATGGAGAAACTTCAATTTATAGGTTCAATTATATTTAAATATGTGATGAGAATCATTATGAATGGGCCAATTTATGGACTTGGGCATCCTTCAACAGTTTTTATGATTCGCAGTCAATCCCAAGTGCCATATGAAAGTTAGGAAAAAGTTTTACTACCATAGAAGCCTATGATTCCTATTGATGATCAGTACGCTGGTAATGGAAATGAAGAAATAAATGCTATTATAGATTATTCTTCACATGCTTCATCTCCATTAATGCAACCTGTAGTTGGAAGTTCGCTTGCTTTAGAGAAGAAATTGAAGAAAATTGAAAGAGAACTTCAGAGTATTATGAATGCAGTAGGAGATCTCAAGTACCTTTTTGATCACCTAGATTGGAGAATGAAAGAAAATTTTGATCACATAGGAACTTTTGAAGCAGGATTAGTTCGGATGTTTAAAGAAAAGGGGTAGATCAAAGAAAATTCAACAAATCAATTCCCGTACCGATCCTTCTACAACATATATGTTTATTACCAATCTATGGGAGATATTAGAGGAGGTGAAAGCACTGAAGATGAGGCTGAATGATTAAAGATTGTGAACTCTTTACTTGCTTAAAAATGTTAATGTGTTTTAGTGTAATTGTATGGATTTGGTTAGGTTTGATTTGGTTTATTTTTGCTTTAGAATTCTGAACTTTG
This sequence comes from Phalaenopsis equestris, assembly GCF_001263595.1. NCBI lineage: Eukaryota > Viridiplantae > Streptophyta > Magnoliopsida > Asparagales > Orchidaceae > Phalaenopsis > Phalaenopsis equestris. Next base: position 3,774 of record NW_018165013.1, on the reverse strand, counting down.
ATTATGTGTATAGTTTTGTGTCAGCGTTTAGTGTTATGCCCTGATTTTGACACTGATTTATTATTAGTTCATTTAATAGGTATGAATTTGTGAAATGTGTCTGTAAAAAATGTATTTTCATATATAAAAGATAGTTTATTGTTGTTTGTGAAAATGATTGTTTGTGAAATGTGTATTTATGAATTTAGATAAAAATTTGTGTTTAAAAATACTAAAAACTTTGGAGAAAATTGAAAGGAAATTGAAAATTTGAAAAATCAAAATAGTGAATTTTTGGCCTTCAGCCCCGACGGCGCCCTCGACCCAAGAGCAGCGAATTAACCTTTTAATTCAAGATTTTCATGGCAAACCTCTATTTTTACCCCCTTAAGTCACCTTCAACCTTCGGTTTTGCACCTAGGGCTTCATTTTGGGCTGATTTGAGGCAATTTTGAGGCAAAGAAACTTCAGATTTCATCTTCTTTAAGTAAGAGCTATACTTTAAAGTAAAATTTTTTTTGATTTTCACCAAAGATTTTTCTCACATTGACTAAATCTGAAATTTTGAAATTGGAGAAATTTTGAGAAAATGCTTTGGTGAAGAACTCTTACTTAATCGATTTAAGTTTAAAGTAGTTTACATTTTGATTTTCAGAATTTTTGGGATTTATTCAGAATTTTTTAAAATTTTGTAGATTTCCTATGGCACATAGATCGAGTAAAAGAAAAGTAGAATATGATGAGCAGAGATTTATAGCTTTAGAGCGAGTGCTCGATTTCACAGTTTGCAAGAAAATAAAAAAGTAATTTAGGACCGAGGTCTTAAAAATTCGGGAGGAGAAATTCAAAAATTCGGGAGGAGAAGTTGAACGATTGATTATCGCTAGGGAATGAGAAAACTTCTGTTATTTTACTGCCGATGCGATAGCTGGGATTGTAATGGAATTTTATGCCAACCCTCCTGATGCTTCTGATGATTTTGTTTTTGTTTTAGGAAAAAGGGTGGAGTTTACTCCAAGAAAAAATTAATGAGTTTTATCAGTTAGAAGATGTATATAGATGCCAGTATCATTCTTTTTCTGCTACAGATCAGGCTTTAGATGAATTTATTTCTTTTCTAACAAGTGAAAAGGGGCTTGAAAAATAAGAAATGGAGTTAAAGTTAACTTTCCCCTTTCTATGTTAAATGTAGTATCTAAAGCCTGACACTATTTTATTTTTAGGAGGATGATTCCAACGAATCATCATAGTGAAGTGACCAAGGATAGAGGCATCCTGAACTACTGTATTCAACAAGTGATGGATATAAATGTAGGATCTATCATTTATATGAACACTCAATCTATTGCTTTGGGAGAGACAAATTATGCCTGCCAACATCAAGACTTATGAGTCCCATGTTGATTGGAGATCTGGAAGACAGGTCAGGGATATTCCTTCTACTTCTAGAACCCCTAGTGAGCCTACTTCAAGTAACCCCAGCAACAGCGAGTTGTTGGACTAGACGATGATTTAACATGGAGATATTTTGAGGATGGATCATAGGATGCAGAATATGGAGGGCAAAAATGCTCACACTGATGATCTGATTTGCCAGAAAGTTGAATATGATGCTATTTATGATGATGCTTTACTGAGATATTTGAGGGGTGACCATACAGTTCAGTTCCCTATTCACCCTACTCATACTCCATATCAGCAGCAGAAGTTAGATGTTGATGATGAAGAAGATAGTGACTGGTGATCTTTGACTGGTGACTGGTGATCTTTTTGTTTGTTTGTTTGTATTTGTACTGTGTGATTGTATTGTTTGTGTTGTGATATTGTTGAGACTTTGTTTGTTATGTTATGTTAAACTGTAATGTCAAAAAATGTTTTCATTTTTAGAATTTAATTTACTGAAGAAGCTCTTAATGGATTTGTCAAAGAAGCTTGGACTCAAGCCAAATCATGGGCGACTATGGAGAAAGAGCCACAAAGATTTCTTAACTTAATTCAAGCCCAAGGATAAAGGAGTCATATTAGAGGCTGGATATTTCGTCTTATTCTTGCAGTATCTCCAACATGTATGAATTTTTTTTATGTATTTAGTACTTTCTTTTACCCTTCATTTTTAAAGCTCTTCATGTAAAAATCTTTTAAAAATTTAAGTTGGGGGGGGGAAGAAATATCATTATTAGAAAAGAACTTAATTTTATTTGTCCTCACTTAACTATATTTTCAAAATTTTAAATTTAACATGATCTTTGGTATTAGGAGCTAACTTTGGATAACTACATTTATGTTTCTAAATATATAGTAAATTTAAGTAAAAATTTTCAATAATAAAGGTTAAATCTAGGGGCTAAGATATTTGGTAAAAGAGAATAAGACTATGTTTTTCTATTTTAAGTAATGAAATTTGTATTTTTGAAGTATTAAAAATCTTAAGAGATTCATGTAAAAAGAAATGAATTAAATTTTATAAAATCTTTTACGTTAATAGAAATTTGTTAAGTGAAGAATTGTAAAAAGTTTTTAACTTTAAGAAGAGGATGGTGAAATTTAAAATCATTAAAGACTATCCAAAAATAATAATCCTCAGAAAAAGAAAAGAAAAGAAAAAGAAAAAAAGAAAAAGAAAAAAAAAGAAAAAGAAAAAGAAAAGATGTGAATAGAAGCTTGAGGAGATGCCTAATTAAAAATTGGCTTCACTTGAATCAACTTAAGGAAAAAGACTTGGACATATTTTCTAAACTTTTTGTTTGAATGTTAACTTAATTATTAATATAGTTTTATGAAGTTCTTTTTCATATGAATTTCCTAAGTGACTTTAATATAAGATTTAATAAAAATTAACAAATTAATAAGAAGAAGTTCTTTATAGAAGAACTGGTGTTACACATGGTTAATCAATTACAAAGTTGATACACCAAAAATATATGCATTTTTAGACCAATATTTTATACTCATTTTTGGTGATATTGTACTTTAATGGAAGGTATTTTGATATTTTCTTGCAGGTTGTTGATTTTTAGTGCTTAAAGCAAAAAGAAAGCAAAAAGGATAAAATTTAGAGTCAAAATTAAGTTTTTGAAGAAATGCTCAGCGCTGGCAGTGCCGAGGTCAGCGCCAACGGCGCAGAACAATTTAACACTGGAGATTTTTACTCAGCGCTGATGGCGCCAGACCAGCGCCGACGGCGCCAAAGGCAGTGCAGACTCTGTTTTTAGAAGGTTCGATATATGTTGACCTTACTTTTGGTTGAGATCTAGAAACTTCTTTAGTAGCCTAGGTCTAGCCATAGGACTTTCCTATTGACTAGTCTTAGAAAACTAGAAAAGGTATCCTCACCATTAGAAACTCAAAACTCTTCTCTTTACTCAACTTGAAGTTCCACATATTGATCCTCACCTCTAATATTTAGAAGGTAAGATCATTATGAGGGGAGCTCAAGGAGAATTCCTATAGGACTACTTAGCTTTAGAATTCACCCTGGGTGTTGATCTGAAGCTAAGGTACACAATACCTTCACAATACCCTGGCTAAGATCAATACATGAGAGTCAAAAATGGGGATTTTATTGATCCATGGTTCATTTAGAATGGATATTTATCCAATTCTACTTCAAAATACCCAACTTGGCCTTTTGCCCCTAGGCACCTCCAAATTACCTAACTGCCCTTGGGACCCAAATTTGGCTAAAATTCCCAAATTTTGCCAAAATTCTCAGAATTGATTAAAAATCATTCCAAACACTTTGAATATATCCAAATTTACTAAAACTGACAAAAATTTCCAAAAATGGCTAAATTA
>NW_018165012.1:1281938-1284551 GCF_001263595.1 Phalaenopsis equestris | reverse complement strand
ATCTAGAAAAAATATCCACATATACAACATAATATTTGTAACCATCTATAGAAGGAAGGGGGAATGATCCCTAAGTTTTAGAAGCCATCATTTAAATTTTTTTGATAAGTAGTGGTGTTAATATTGAAAGTCAATTTTTGACTCATATTTTGGTAACAATCAGTACATTGTATATTACATGAAGAAATGTTAAGAGAGAGAACCCGAGTCTTTGATGTCGAATATGCGAGCTTATAGTGGAGTTTAACGCTGTGATGGGGTAAAGCCCTTGATCAGCTTGACCAACTAGAAGAGCTTTTTTGGTTATAGGTCCTGAATCATAAACTTGTTAGCGTTAAAGAAAATAATACAGTAGTTATCTTTAGCTAATTTAATAATTTTGATAGTAGAGCTTTCCATACCTGGTAGTTGTCTTGAGTCAAACATCTTTCTGTCTCATTTATGATTTGAGACATTACGAATTTTAAAGCATTGGGAATATTTATCTCTGATTTCAACTTAGAAGAGAACAAGAAAAGAAATAGGAATAAAGCCTAAAGAAAGATAAGAGCAAGAGTTTATCTCTATATTAATCTTTCATAAATTATGAGTACAAATATATTTATTTATATAGACAGTAGAATGACAAAAGTGTAGAGAGAGTTAACTTTCGATCTACGGTCGGTAATATCCCATTACCAACATATGTTATATCAGAACTTTGTCCATTTCCTACTATCACTTGTTCAGGCCCCTTGTATGATTCAAAGTTTTGTAGATTCACAGAGTGTGGTGTGAGTACCATATGTCGAATGCTGACAATTGTTTGACCCCATCGTAATATTGTAGAGTTCATTTTTAACTGAATGACAGGGGATCTATTGATGCTTGAAATCTCTTTTTCAATGTCTACCATATGCCGACAATTGTATTTAGATGCAGGATATAGAGAAGAATTCAAGGGGAAATAGTAGGAAAGAAAATTGTTGTCATGTTGTTGTTTATCATTTGTCAAGTAATGTGTTCTTGATTCTCAGTTACTGTTCCAGTATTATCTGAAAGAAATCTAGGAGGTGATTGATATTGAACATCCAAGAAAGAATCGAATCCATTTATTTTTAATAATTTTGATAGTAGAGCTCTCCATACCTCGTAGTTGTCTTGAGTCAAACATCTTTCTGTCTCATTTATGATTTGAGACATTACGAATTTTAAAGCATTGGGAATATTTATCTCTGATTTCAACTTAGAAGAGAACAAGAAAAGAAATAGGAATAAAGCCTAAAGAAAGATAAGAGCAAGAGTTTATCTCTATATTAATCTTTCATAAATTATGAGTACAAATATATTTATTTATATAGACAGTAGAATGACAAAAGTGTAGAGAGAGTTAACTTTCGATCTACGGTCGGTAATATCCCATTACCAACATATGTTATATCAGAACTTTGTCCATTTCCTACTATCACTTGTTCAGGCCCCTTGTATGATTCAAAGTTTTGTAGATTCACAGAGTGTGGTGTGAGTACCATATGTCGAATGCTGACAATTGTTTGACCCCATCGTAATATTGTAGAGTTCATTTTTAACTGAATGACAGAGGATCTATTGATGCTTGAAATCTCTTTTTCAATGTCTACCATATGCCGACAATTGTATTTAGATGCAGGATATAGAGAAGAATTCAAGGGGAAATAGTAGGAAAGAAAATTGTTGTCATGTTGTTGTTTATCATTTGTCAAGTAATGTGTTCTTGATTCTCAGTTACTGTTCCAGTATTATCTGAAAGAAATCTAGGAGGTGATTGATATTGAACATCCAAGAAAGAATCGAATCCATTTATTTTTAATAATTTTGATAGTAGAGCTCTCCATACCTCGTAGTTGTCTTGAGTCAAACATCTTTCTGTCTCATTTATGATTTGAGACATTACGAATTTTAAAGCATTGGGAATATTTATCTCTGATTTCAACTTAGAAGAGAACAAGAAAAGAAATAGGAATAAAGCCTAAAGAAAGATAAGAGCAAGAGTTTATCTCTATATTAATCTTTCATAAATTATGAGTACAAATATATTTATTTATATAGACAGTAGAATGACAAAAGTGTAGATAGACTTAAAGGTACATAAGTAAATATAGAGGCTAAGAGCTCTAAACACTCAATAAAAAATCTAATATATGTTATTTTGCAGAGCCCTAAACACTCAAATGCTGCGTTTCAGAAGGAGGGGGAAGCTAGAAAAGAAATCGAGAGGCTAAGAGCTCCAGCAGGTCAAAGGAAATCAGAGGACAAGTGGATCTCTGTTTAGTGTTGTGCAAGATAAGCCCAATGATTACGCAAGATTAGCCTAAGGTCTGCACTTATCTGAGATATAATAGTTGAGGGTATAATTTTCCACCATTATGTCAATATATTGGCTGAATTTGAAATGAGTCTCAATGTGAATGAGTTGACTCCCGATTCAAATATGGATAATATTTATATATCTTGACAATCAATATTTATATATCTTGGCATATGATTCATGAATGACTATACTTTGTACCTTTACATGTATTCATGTATGCTAAAAGTTGCTAAAAGTTAAATGTGTGTGTGTGTGTGTCTGTGATACATATATATATATATATA
>NW_018165012.1:1278406-1281901 GCF_001263595.1 Phalaenopsis equestris | reverse complement strand
TATATATATATATATATACATATACATATATATATATATGTCAAAACCGATTGTTGTTCTAGAAAAAATCGTGTCGGGCTTGTTAAGTAGTTTGTGTTCAATTCGTTTGCTGAGCAAATGAGCTGAACATGAACAAGATTTGTTCGTTAATGTTCGGCTCATTTTGGCTTGAAATTTAAATAAGTTAATTGAGAGTATTATTTATAATCAATTAAAATATTAATTAAAAATATATGATAAAAATATATTATATTTTACTAAAATAAATATTTTAATATAAACAATAAGATTCAGATCCCGTCTCTATACTAAACATCCTACGATTGTGTGATTATGGATGTCAAAATAACTCATTTTTCGCGAACATCTCTTATTCGACTCGTTAAGCCAATGAGTCGAACACAACCACATTTTTGGCATTTGATATATTAGCAAGTCAAATACGAACAACAATTTTTTTTAACAAGCCGAACATAAGTCGAGCCAGGACTAACACAAGCTCAGCTCTTTTACACTCCTATGTATAGACACACACATGATTTCTTGGTTGTCACGGGGCCGACGCTAGGACAAATGGCCCCTCATATCCCATCATACAACTAACAGATGACCTCAAGATCAAATGATTCATTCCTTGTTGCAGTCCACACATTTTTCTATACAACTGGCCCACCTGGACTATCTCCTTGAATTCAGGTGTGAAGTCATATATTTTATGTGGTACCAAAGATTTGAATGATATACATGCATGTAAATACATAAAATTTGTGTAGCATGTATGTAAATGCCCTATATCAAAGTCTTTTTTTATTCTTAGCCTAAAGAATAATATGCACCACTTCAATCCTAACTTTAATTACACTCTCAATATCAATCATTATACTTCTAATAAATGAGAATTTGACAAATTCATTTTGACAGAGAGAAGCTTCGAAGCTGACGATTGTAAATTCGCCGACGACTCGGATTTAACAAATTCGAATTTACGTGACAAAAGAAACGGAACGCAAGAAAAATTAGACGAAACGTGAGAAAATTCGATTTAGCGGAACATTGAATTTACTTTTCAGTTTTTCAGTGTTGGACTAAATTTAAACTAGAACTGTTATTAAATCCGCAAAGACCGGCTTAGTTTTTCTCCAATTGGAGTTCAATAACCGCTGTTCCATCGCCTTAGCTTTCAAAATTCAATACAAAAGCATAAAGTGCCGTCACGCCACCAAATTTCTTCGAACAAAAACCCTTCCTAGATCTATGCAAACCCATCCCCGCCGCTTCTAAATCCAACAACAATGTCTCCGCCGCCGCCCGCCGCCAGCGATGCCCTACCGAAACTCTCTATTTCATTCACCACCGAAGTCATGGTGGGCATCTTCATCGTCTTCTTCTTCCTCTCCCTCCTGTTCCTCTTTCACATCCTCTGCAGAAATCACTACCTAGGCGCCAACCACGTCCTCAGAAACATACTGCCTCGCTTTATTCTAAACCCCCTGGCACGCCGGGCATTGGATCCCGACGTGCTCCAATCGCTACCAGTCACCATTGTAAGCTCTGCAGAATTCAAAGATGGGAGTGAATGCACCATTTGCCTCTCCGAGCTCAGTGAGGGAGAGAAAGCTCGGAGGCTTCCATGTTGCCGCCATGGGTTCCACCTCGAGTGCATCGACATGTGGTTTGGGTCAAATTCCACTTGCCCTATCTGCCGGAGGGCGGTGGAGTCAAAAAATGTGATTTTGGGGGGTTTGGAGCAGAGTTATGCGAGAAATGAGGGGGAGTTGCAGCAGGGGATGGTGGTGTCGGTGGATAAATCAGGGGAAGGGAGCTCGAGTCTGGTTTGAGGAAGTCTGCTGGATTTTTCTCTGCAATTGAGTAGAAATGGAGGAGGTAATGTTGCCAATCTTCTCCTTCTGCTTTTTCAGTTTGTTGTTAGCTTTATGTGAATAGGAATGATGATTGACTATTGAGAGTGTGGTTTGGTATAATGATTTCATTTGGTAATGATTTTTTTTTTGTGATGCTTTCTTTTTTCCAGTCGTTTCAATACAAACCTAATGAAATGACAACCTAATTATTATGTTTTTACATATCTATTGAATCATGATTTATATGTGAATCACACAGTAAAGAACAAGCATAACATATGAGGGAGATGGAAAGAGATGGAAAGAGAGAAGAGTGAACTATAACAAACAAAAAATTATATTAATCATGTTGACTTTTTTTTTGATCTTTTTGGCTAAAATTTTATACCCTTCTACATAAAATGATATTTATACTTATAGGGGGAGAAAATGCAATATAGTTATGTTATATTTTTTCCATCTGCTTTAATGAGATTTGTACATGATATTCCAAGTATTTATAAGTATAAGCTTGTCACTCGACGGTTTTCTGACTAGATCATGTGAATTTGCATGACTATAGCTTGGTAAGGCTGATCTGACCAATTAGATTGAGTTGACATTGTCGATTATTTTCGGGTCAGCAGGATCGATTTAATATATTAGGTTTTGTTGATCATTTGATTTAGTCTGATTGTTGACCCTTGATGCCTGGTGAGGAGCTCATGTCGACAGAGCGACGTTGGACTATTGAGAGTATGATAAATCACCATTACCTATAAAATAGCTCGCTCCTCAACGAGAAGAGTCTGAGGGATGTCTACAAAACTCTTTGTTGCATTGTTAAGTATTAATCTCAAAAGACGTCTGTGAGATGATTGCTGATATTGAGGAACCAAATTTTTCCTAGGTTCAAATCTACTTGAAGGTAGGTTGCCGCCTTCGGTAGACTTTCTTGTAGTGGTTAGTTTAAATATCTCTTTCACTCATTTCTGACTGATCGACTCAGATTCAGTCTTTTTCCTGACTTGCTCGGCTTTGGCTTTGCTTGCTCTGGTTGGATAAGTTGACCTTCTAGTCTTTTATCGGTGGACCCTCTTTTGTCGTGCTCTCTTCTTTCGGATCATTAGATATCTTTGTGATTAATGGTGTCATATTTTTATGTACATATTTTAGTTATCTGATTCTCTTACTTCTTGAAAATGATGATGTGATAAGAATAAGAGAATTTAATGCCAACAGTAGATAACATTTATTCTTAATCAATTATTCAATGATTGAAACCTCTTGATTTTCTTGTTCTTTGTTCTTATAAATAGCAAATGATGAGTCTTTGGCATTCAATATTTGTTTTGCATCTCTTCTCTTATGAATCAATCGTCTTCCAAGTATTATCATAGAGAACATGTCGAATCATATGATCAATCCTCTAACAAGGAAGTGTAGCTTGCCACATTCGAGAGATTTAAAAGGCAGTGTCGATAGGGCTATGAAATTGGCTCGTCGTTTGCGAAATGCTCGTGTTTGACTTGTTAAGCAACTCATATTCATGTTAGGCATAATGAGTCGAACACGAACAAAGATTTATTCACTCGTTTCAGCTCGAATTGGCTCGAATATATATATATATATATATATATAAATATATAATATT
>NW_018165012.1:1240839-1278279 GCF_001263595.1 Phalaenopsis equestris | reverse complement strand
TTAGTATTACTATATTGGTTATAAATACTATATATTTATATAATATAAGTTATATAATTAATATAATATATTATATATTATGAAAAAATTCCTAACCCACCCTCCCTCCCCTTCCCATCCTCTCAAAATCACGAAAACTTTCGGCCGCTTACGCCTCTACTTCTTCTGAGTCTTCTCCTTCTCCGATCAAAACCACGAAATGCTTTCGATCGCGAGAGCTTAGGGTTTGCATTTTGTGTTTGTTCTCTAATCTATACTTCTATTTGACTTTGATAAAGTATCTTTGTCCTCGGCGAGTCGTTGTTGGCTCGACTGCTCGGTATTCTTGTTTGGTTGTTCGACCTTCTAGCTTGGTTTCTTGTAAGGCTATCGAGGTGTTATCTCTGAGTATCATTTCCTTAATATTTCATATTTGTCTTCAGGTTCGTCTCATAGGTTAAATTTTCTTATTTTTTTTAGATTTATTTAGTTTTTTTAGGGAAACTTAGTTTTTGAAGTTTTTAGGAGTGAAATCTCGCGTATTGCCTTTAGATCTGAATGTTTTATCGATGAGATCTGATATAAGGGTTCATACAGGTTTAAGCATTTGTGCATTGATTTGAATATTGCCTCCAGATCTGATTCTTTTATGGATTAGATCTGATATAAGGGTTTTGTTGTGAGTTGTGATTCGGCTATTGCATTCTTAAATTTCATATAGATTGCGTGAATGGTTGTCACTTTATTTTGGTAAATTTGGTAAAGCATAGTGTGAATTGCGTGAATGGCTGTCCATTTATAAATTTCTCTTCTTGATTGTGTGCTATATTCGTAAATGTCCCTAAATATAAAGGTCATGCATACTTACACCAGATATACACTTCCCTAGAAGCAATTGTTCTAGCGGCATTTGAAAAGTTCTCCATCAATTAGAAAATGAAAAGTTGTAGTTTGGAAGTCTGCATTGCATGATTATAACAATTACAACATTATAAAACTTTGACCTCATGCATTAAATACTAGGAAGATTTGCATACATACTACTCAGTTCTTATATACATAAACTTTAATTTCTACATATATGCCACCTTACTTATGAACTCAAAGATGTATTTCACCTTTTAAAAGTTAAAATAGTCTTATGGTTTATGTGATATAAGAGATTTGGGTGGCTAAATGTAAGAAAAACAAAGTTAGTTGTTAGATGTGTAAACATATAGGAATTGGGTGGTATGTACCCCGAAGTACCATATGAATCATCCTAGACAAGCTGATGCTAGTTGTTCAACAAGTAGAACAATGTGTTGCAAATCTTGAAATCGACCATCTAATTTACATAAAATTGTATTGTGGGAATTTTATAAATGTTGGCAACTCAAAGCTAGCCAGGATTTGCTCTAAATCATATAAAACAATTTTTTTAGCAATATAAATGATGTTATCTTCTTAAATTTCACAGTCTCTCTTTATATTCTAGCTTTTTTGAATGCAAAATTTAGGCAGACATTGACAACAGTAGTACAATTTGGGGACTTGCTAAAAGAGTGTTTATTCTTAGCTTGATTACAGATTTCATGCTGTCATCTTAAGGCTTGGTTATTCATGATGCCTAGCTTGGTTATTCATGTTGTTGGGCAATTCTTAGCTTGCTTGCAGATTTCCTTACTGCATGATTTTCTTTGGTGCTTGTGCAATGGTTTAGTTTGCTTTGAGAATCTCATTATTTGGTTAAGATGTTATTAGAGGCTATAATGATTACAAATGATAAAATCTCATTGGTATGATATAAGTATTTGTTATTATTTTAAAGAAGAATAAATAAAGTTGTCTAAGATTATTAAACTTACTCTTTTTACATTTTGGAAGGCAAAACTTATGCAAACCATAATGGAGGATTACAATAGTTTGACAGGAATTTAAATCGATGTCTTAGATATTAACTCTGATTTTAGTATGCTTGGAAGGCCCGTAAATTGTGTAAATGCATAGTTGATTTACTTCAAAGTGGTGAAAGAATTTCATAAATTTGAGCCTCAATTAATAATTAAATCTTAACTTTTATTTTCGTTTCTAAGTTTTTTTTTTTTCTAATATATAACTAAGAATTGCAGGTACAAGATCATCATTCGCCAGTCACTACTTATTGGATCATCAGATATAAAGATCGAGGAATTGTAGAAAGTCATAGCGTTTAAATTTGATGTACTTTTTTGAATCTTTTAGGTTTATGTAAGTCATAAGTGTATGTGTAATAAATGTAAATTTAATTTTCTAAATATAAATGTCCAACGTAATTATTTTTTATGTTTTGATTTTTATTAAAGATTTTATTTGTACTTTTGACTCTTGTTTAGTTTGTAAATTGTAAAATTTGTAATATTTTTTTTTTTGTTGTGTAAAGTTTTGTAAAATAATATTAATATTCTTATTGTGTAAATTTTTTTTTTGAAATTTATTCTTGAAAATTTTTTTAGTTAATCAATTTTTTATGATTTGAAATTAATTATTAATGCAAATAGATTTTATAGATAAAATTTACTATTTTTATTTTATTTAAAAATTTAGTTATTATAATAATTTTATATTCTAAAAAGTCAATTTTGAGCTGAATATGAGTTGAACATGAATTCGAATATGTTATTCAAGTTGAATATGAACATTTTTTACGAGTCAATTTCAAACATGAGCCAATTTCGAATGAGCCAAACATGAGCCTAGCTTGAGTGAACATGAGCCAATTTTGAACGAGTCGAACATGAGCCTAGCCTCAGCTTGCTCAGGCTCGGCTCATTTACAACCCTAAGTACCGCCTAAAAGGAGAAAAAAAAGAAAAAAAAATCTATTATATTGTCGGATAAAGTGGGGTTGTTTTGTTTGTTGATCGGTTATCAATGACGGAACGTTCAGGCAGATGACGAAGGTAGATTAGGCGGCCCGACTATCGATCTATGGTTTCAATCTTCTGTTGCGGCATAAGACCTGTATACTGAGCAAGCAATGCAACAAGGTGTTGGTGCTCTGTCTCCATCAAGGACTTAAGAGGTTTTTGGTGTTTCGTTGCCACCCGGTGAGGGTGCCATGTTGGTTATATCGTTAAGTGGGATTGACTCCTTGGCATGAGGTGTTTTGATCTTGTTTGTTAGATTTTGAATTTTTTTTAGGTCATCTTATCTTTAAGTTATTTTTTGATGCAATTGGCATGCTAGACTTGGGTCATGACTCCTCTTCGACAAATATTGGTGAGAATCTGACCGTAGTGTTGGCGATGGTAGTCAAGGCACCGACCGGGAAAAAGGATGGTGGGATTGACCGCCCGAGCAATTCTCATGTGACCCCCAAGGAAATAATTAATGGATGTCGGATATCTCTTGGTCACTGGCACTCCCCTCTATGCAGTCGAAATTTGAAATCTTCTTGGCTAATGAGAAGATTACACGGGGGAGACAAAGAGGGGGCTCATGATGACTCTTTTGGCTCTCTTTTAGGAAGCTTTCAAAAGTCATAAAATATATGAAATAAAATGTGTTTGATTCAGAAAAACTAAGACAACTTGATAAAAATAAAATCCGAATATAGTAACATCGAATAAATTTTAAATGATTTTTAAACCATTAAAGCAACAATAAATCATAAAATTCAAAATATATTTTGAAAATTTATGAAATAACTTCTGTAATTTTAATTGGCCTATGGGTGATCATTTTATTCAATTAGACAGAACATTTGAGTATTGTATGATAGTTTATTAAATTTTCTTAAGAAAGATATAATTGTAAATATTATATTTATTATTTAAAACTTTTTTTAATTAAAAGTGAATTATATTAAGGGATAAAAGGCCAAAAGTTATGATGATACATTACTAGGAAGAATGAAACATGATACATTAGTTAGAACTTCAAACAAATCAATAAAACATGCAAAAGGTTATAAGTGTAATTAACAAAATGTTGAGAATTTGAAGCTTTAGTGTGTGGATGACTAAATGGTGGATATTATTATGAATTTGCATAACAATATACATTAAAATTAATCAAATTGGTAAAATTACAAATTTACCCCCTTAGTTAACATTAAAATAAAAGCCAATTACTTAAAATTGTTGAGATTTAAGAATAAACTTGAATCAAACAAGTGAAGAATACATAGATATATAGTGAATTTTGATGGTTTTAAAAGTAATTTAGGATAGCTTTGTTAGTTTCTTCAAAATTGTAAAATTACTTTTATTATTTTAGGAGCTTCAAAATGAACTATATATAATTCAAAATCACTAGGATTTAAAATGAGACTCTTCATTACGATATGAACAACAAAGTGAAGGTCATTTGGAATTTAATTTTGAACCACCCTATGAAAACTCTGAGGGTTTTATAAATAACTTAAACTTAACTAAAATATTTTCTTTTAACAAAATCTTAAGGAAGTTTAAATTTAATTACTATAAAATCAAAAATAAAATCAAATCAAATCAAATGTAAATAAAATCCACTAGGAAATCATAAACAACTAAAACTTTTAACAATTTAAAAGTTAAAAACACTGAAACTTAAAATGAAACCCTAGTGAACCATCATCGACGACGCTACTTTAACTCCTTCACCCAGGTGTACTAAGATTTCTTAGACGATGCAACTCATGGTTGCTGACAAGACTCTTATGGTCGGAGTTGGTTTAGTAGATCAGTGACCATGCTATCTTGGAACGACAGAAAACCATACACATCTTAATTGGGTTGCCATAAATAAAAATCTAACTTCTTTAACACCCACCAACTTTAAAAGTCATAAGACACTCACCTATAAACGTCATAGGTTTGCTTGTTAGAAATGTTTGATTAGGGCGGACTGTTTCGCTAAACTAAATGTTTAAGACAAGTAGATAATATTCTGTGTGGTTTATTTTTTTAAACTAAGTTTTTTATTGTTCACTTTCTTCGGTGAGCATTATCTTAGTCTTAGAATTCTGAGGTTATTCGTCTTATACGAAATAAATTCTCACCTTCCCAAGCTTTCTCGCGATCTTATACCATGGGATATTAGTCTTAAATTTCTAAATAAATTGTTGGATTGAGACAATAAATAACTTCCCTTTAAAAATATAAAGCTAAATCATATGTTAGTTTGAGATGTCACTAATGTTTCTTTAGTTTCTTCGACAGCTGCTAAATTTCATTCTTTTAGATACCAAAAATAAATGTTTCACATTGAGCCTTTCCCATTTGATTTTCCTAAAATCAGTCGTGGAAACTAAACGTTGACTTCTTGAAGACATAACTTCAATATTAATTGAGAGTTTTGTTAAGTGATTTCAGTTGCTTAAAATGTAATTAAATATACAGGCTTGGGCTTATAGAAGATTGGTAACCTAAAAAATTTAAACCATATCTAATCTTAGGATTAGATAGGGGAAATATCTGTTGGTATTTTCACAGACCAAACAAATATCTTAAATTTCTTAGATTGAATAATTGAACCCATTATTAAGTGATTGTATCTTCTTTCCAGATAATATATAATGTCTTGGTCAATTATTTAAACTATTAAATATTTGAGAAACCTTAGATCTTCTTTTTAAAATCAAAAATTTTTTTTCTTCAAATACAAAATAGAAACTAATAGATTTTTCAGACGACAATGCTGAGATCTAATTTTTCTCTCTATTTTTGATTGATTGTTTTGTCTTCATATATCGGTAGTATGCCTATGCCCTGAATAGACCAGACAACCATTCTCCCATTGATATACATTCATTTCTTTCTTAAGCAAGTTAAATCTAGAATTAAAATTGTTCATAAATCCATAAAACTTAGAATTTTTTATGATTGGCTGCATTTAATAGTTCCAACCCATAGATTCTTTTTAATTTTATAGTGAAATCCATTCACCAAAAATCTGTAACATTTTTTATTGAGCAATAAAATTACATATGAGTTTCTCTAATATATATATATACATACATAAAAATTGTCTCTATCTATTTAAATTTCTCATTAAGAGAGCGGTTGGGACTTGAACAACTCCACCTGCCTTTTTTGCGTCACTTTCTTCCGTGTTACAGAAGCCCGCCTGATTCTCGACGGTCCTTTCTGAAAACTCCGTCTCATGCGGTCAGTGCATCTATAGTATAATCATCTCCAAAAAATTAAAGAGAAGCCAAGCTCGTTGCAGCGGAATCGCGCCTAAATCTGCTCCAAGGTGAATATTCTTGCCTTTCTCTTCGCCCAGAATTTATGTTGTTAATTGCTTTTGGGGATTTTGTTTCTTTGAAATCGTAGTTTGGGGGTTGGTTTCATCGATGCAGTGTAGAGGGGAAAGTGATACAGATAAAATCGAACTTTGGTGAAGAAGATGAGGTTTGATTTATTTTCCTTGGATGCAGGTAGTAGTTATTGTTAGTACATCCATAGATGAAAAGGAAGGATGGGCTCTTGGATAAAAAAGAAAAGTTTTTGATGAGTTTTTCTTTAAGGGTTTCAAGTTAACGTAGTATTTACTTTTTAGCCATCATGGTTTTTTGGGGGGACTATTCGGTTTTCTTTTTCACAATATTAGGGCACCTTCACCATTTTAGCTTGCAAAAGGTTGCTTTTTTAGGGGGACTTCAATTTTTTACCCAGGCAAGTTTTATTAGTTACCGCTGTCCGAGATTCTAGTTGTGGTAGTTTGATTGTTTCTGATGAATGCTTTGTATTGTTTCTGGGATTGCTCAAGTTCTGTTTTAATCTAGCGCTTTAATTTATTCCATAATAGAAGCCTTCTACTTAGGTTGGCTAAGTGCTTCTTGTAAGTTATTTGAAGTTGATAAATTTATTGGAGTGGTGCCAAAGCGTTGAAAGGTAAGGGACAATTGTTCATATGATACACAGTTATAGATGCGATGCAAAACATGAGATCTTACACCTGTTTCTAACAGTAATAGATCGAGGTTCATTAGGAGATGGAATCATATGTGTTGTACCTTAGCTTGGTTTAGGAGTCTCTCTGGAGTTGGTTAGATTCCTGGTTATGGTGAAGAGCTTTGGAGTAATCTATATTCTCTTGAGTTAGTCATTTTCTTGAATACAGAATCACTTCTTGGTCCTGTTTTTCTTGGGTGATTCTCAATTTTGGAGAGTTTGATTGGGTATGCTATGCTCCTAATTGAATTGGTTCAATTTTGGAGTGTGTCTGAATGGTGATTATTTAAGTTTGTTTTACAATTTTATTTTCTGAACATTGATTTTCTCGTGTGATTGGATTCTCCTTCTGAATTGTATATTTGGGGTAACTGTTTCATTCTCATATAACATCACATCAATTGAGTTATAGAAATTTCTTGTTATTGTTGAATATCACTTGCAACCTAAGGAATATACATTTGAGGTATTTTGGGTCTAGTTTTCTTGGATGTTATTGATGTATGTGGATGAAGGCAGCTCACGCAAATATTTTGGTGGGAATGGTGGATATAGTTCGAATGTTTGGACTCAAAATTGACATTCTTGTGTGATAGGATTCTTGTTCTAAATTGTATGTTTGCGGGGGTTGATTTTTGAAGAATATCAATCAGTGGAGTTGTAGAATTTTCTTATTATTGGTGAATAGCACTTGTAACCTATGGATTATGCATTTGAGTTATTTTGGGGCTAGTTTCTTGTAAATGTTATTGATGTTTGTGAATGTGAATGAATGCAACACACCTAAATATATTGATGAAAATGTTGTAGATAATTTGAATACTTTGAAATATATTAAGGAGTGTTTGACATGGAGTGTTGAAGTTCAAGACTAGAGAGAGTATTCCATTGATGAAATATGTTTTAGTAAAAATATCTTTCCGGGAAAACTTATTGGAATGTAAGAAGATAGCATAAGGGATATGTCAATTTCTAATTATTTTAAATTTTTTCTTTCAACAATTTTGTTTTGTTGAGGAGCATCAGCATATGAACTTTGGTATACTATGCCTTAATTGGAAAGATATGACCTAAGAATTTAGCGTTAGTATAATCTCCCATTGTTTGCTCTGTGGACTTGCACCTTAAGTTGCATTAAGTTTGAACCATGTTCTTGAAATTCTGAAATATTTTACCAACTTTTGCCCTTTTTTTCATTAAAAAAATGCATAGAATCTTGGTGTCATCGTTATTAAAGGCAATAAACGATTTAGAACATGTAATATTATTGATTTTAGAAGGTCCCAAATTGTAACTGTGTATTAGAAAGAGGGTGAGATGGTTTGTAAGGCTGATTTAGATATGTATTGAGAACATGCTTGGATTCTAGATTGTTTTGATATTGGAATGACTTTGACTTGTCATTGAATAACAAGGGAAACATCCTTTTAAGATACAAAAAACTTGCAGCGGCCTAATCAATAACATTGTAACATAATAGATCCATTTTTATAACACTTCTAGAAGAAATAGCTATTCATTTATTCTAATTTGTTTTTATTTATAGATTGCCAACACTCAAAAGATAGAGAACTTCCCACATCCTCCTTGACTTGAGAAAAAATAAGTAACAGAATAAAGATATCTTATAAGATTGGTTATATACATTAAATTATAATTTAAATTTGGAACAAAGACAGAGTTAATGGTTAAATCCTTTGAAATGACAATGCTTGTACCATATACTCTTAAGTTCATAGAGTGAGGTTGCCACGACATGTGGTTGTATTTGTGCAATAAGGAAAGCTCCTTCAATCATGTGATCAGATGCTATTTATTCTACGATATATGAACTTAAATTTTACCACTTTACTTTTAAGCAAAGAGTAAAAAAAAAATGACTAGACTAGCTTGTATGATTGATTTGGTAGTGAATTTGTCTTGTTGCTAGTCATTTCAACATCTACAATTTGCTTTGCATTTAACCTGTTCAAATTGGTGAGAATCAAATATTCAACCGACAAATTGATATTGATTTTATGGGACCACTTGATTTAAAATTGAATAAATTAATTATCATTAATCATTAATTCAGAAGTTAAAAATTTTATAAAATGTATGAACTTAGTAATTCTAATACCAATCCGACAAAACATATCCTTCAAATTCTTGTGTTGTTAACCAGCCTTTTTTATGCGACTTCCAACAGATGAGTCTAGTCACCCCCTTATTCGGTGACTGTTCTTAAGTTCTCTCTTCTATGACAGTGATCTATCGACCATTAGCCTTCCATGAAGGTGATTCATCTATTACTCGTAGTTACAACCTTCTCCTCCATTGCACATACCTTGCTAATATGATGTTAGTTTATCCTTTTACATTCTTTGATTTTGATTGCTTAAACAACAACTTTTGAGGACAATATGGGATTAATTTTGCTTGAACTCGGGTTTTCACAAGATTTAAAAGAAATTCAAATATTTATATACATGAATAACAATCTTTCATAAATATATTGAGAATCACCTTTTACCAACAACTATAATTTTAGTTCAACTTTTATTTTTGAAACCTAATGACCTTCACAAGATGTTCTCGATCTGGATTGATGACGCTGAATCTGACTGCATGGGAGAGTCAATTTTTCAATTCTATGTGTTGTAATGTATTACTAAAATTGTTGATACCGGTGTAAACCAAAGATCCATGGAAAAATAAATATTGTTGTTGAATTCAAATAGGAAAATACAACAAAATAGTGTAGAAGTCTGAAATTGCAACAACAAACAACACAATACTAACCCTAGGGTGAAGCTAGAGTGTAAGTGTTGCCAGCTATGGGTTTGGATCTCCGGAGAGATGGCAAATGGGGCGGTTAGTGGCTGGATGGTGGGGTGGTTGAACGAGAATAATGGAAAAAACAATGAGAGGTGAGAAACTGTAGGGAAGGTAGAAGGGTTGGACGTCCTAGGCGGCGGCAACATTACCTTGGGGTGGGGGCGGCAGGAACAATAGGGGTTGGCTTTCTCGGGGCGCTAGAAGGAGAAATTGTAGGGAAAATAACAACTCCTTGTTGTTCTGGGTGGCGGCAGCAAGGGAGGGCGATGTGGATTGATGTGGGACGGAAGGGGAAGGGCGGAGGAGTTATAACACCACCTCGGGAGCGAGATATAGCTGGAGTACCACTCAGCCTCTTTAATACATGACTAGAAGGGAAGAGGAGATGCCGACAACTATCCCTATCAAATCACACCAAAAACTGAAATCGAGCACGACCAAAGCAAAATACGTGTGTCCTAGATAATTTGGAGTAGCCCCACTCCAATTGGGAGGCAGTCCACTGGCTTGGAGGGCCAACAAGCTCGTCAAATCCTTCTACCGGTTCGGTCCAGATACGCCCAATCGCATTTTGGGCCCTAGCAGACACCAACTTCAATTGTTCATATCAACATCAAAGCTAGTAGCTAAGTAACTGCAACTTATATTTAAATGTCAGCCTTTAATTTGTTTATTTTTGTCTTATATTTGCATGATTGTATCTTTATTATCATTGAGGTCATATTTAAATAATTTTAATATTAATATGTCATCTGATCAACTCTTGTTGTATCTTTGAACTTTGAACATTTGCTTATAATTTTATATCCAGTCAGATTTTTAAGACCTTGCTTTGAAAAAACTTAGAAAATTGCCTTTTTGTTTTAGGGTCCAAATGCTGCTAGGAGATCTACTATTTTCTTATGATTAATAAAATATTTGAAGAACTCCCATTATTCTTTGATGAATGGAATTGCTTCTGTGGAGGTTTGAGTTGTCATTATGGTTTCAATATTTTCACGACTGTCCTTGTCTTGAGAGTGACATGACGACTTCCAATCTATTATTTTTTCATGAAATTACTAATACGATTCTTTTATGTGTCTAGATTTCCTGCCATGCTCACATTATGGCCTGCTATTCTTTGTTGATTCTCACTATTAACCGGATCCCAGGGCAAATAGGATAGAACTTTCAATGAGTGGGGGCGTGACATAAAGATCCCAACATTAGCTTTTTACTATTTTATTATCTTTAGAATTAAAAAAAAAAAGGTTTATATGAGGTTGGGGTGTCAATAAATGACCCTTCTGATAACTCAACTCGGAAAATTTAGGTACGTGTTAATTTGATTACTATTTAGGTCAGGTTCAAATTTAAGTTCTAGACCCAATTATTATTTAATATAGATTTGGGTTGATCCAAATAACCCAAAAATGATCTGATTATTATTTGGGTTCAAGTCTAATTAATTGGATTAAAGGGTCATATTTGAGTTAATTGGTTCGTGTTTATCCAAAAATTACTTGATCTATATTGTAAGCGGTCAACTTCAGGCCAAATCCAAACCCAACCGATAAACTCAGTTTGGCGTCTCTGATATGGGGCTCAACAATCGCTTTGGTGTGAATTCTTCTTTTGATTTCATTAATATCTTAATTGAGGCCGATTTAAAATTTGCAAATCTGGATTTTTTTTAACCATTTTTTTTGTTTTCTAGAATTTCTTCTGGAGTTTTCCACTCCAATTCTTAAAGAATATCTACCTCTTGTTAATTTATGGCTAGAGTATTGAAATATTTGGTTATAGAGGGTTCACATTGTCTTAGATTATAGAGAGTTGTCATGATTTAAAAAATCTCTTAATGCATTGCCTTTCTTGGATTATGCTTCCCTCACCGCACTCCATTTCTCTCTTGCAATCTTGTAGTAATAGAGCTGATCAACCGTGATATTGTTATGTTGTTTCTTAATTTTTTATTCTGAATTTGTATCATCTAAATGTGGAAGAACTGTTTCATTTGCTCTAGTAAGGTAACCTTCTCTCTATTTTCACGAATAAACATTTTAGCGGACTGAGATTGTTGAATTTATTTTTTTTCATTGATTTAATTTTATTCTTACTTTTATACATATAGCGTGAAACTATATTAATAGATAGAGGACTTAGTTCATCTGCTGTCTTAGCACTTTATCTCAATTTAAAGTTACCTAAAATGTATAAGGAAAAAACAAGAAACGATTAAAAGTATTTGAACCACCTGTTTAAAAATTCCTTTTTCAAATTGTAAAACATGTATATATGATTTGGGCAAAATACCATATTGAGTTTTTCTTAATGTTTAAATTAAAGTTGCTTTATAGTTGTTTCCTTTACAAATCTAAACTAAATGGGGGTCAAGCTGGTGACATTTGTTTGCATTCTAAATACAACAAATTACTGGTCATCTCCTATTTAACTTGTCTGGCAATTTGCAATATCAGTTGCTACCATATTTGCTTTTTAGTTATAACCCTCTTTTTTTCTAGAATAGATTTTTTTTTTTTCCGAGCGGCCTTTTCATTATGTCAGTATTTCTTACTTCAAATTTTAGTAAATGTTGGATCAAGTTTGTATACCATTTTTTTAAATGTAAAAAACAAATATTGAAATTTTCTTATCTTCATCTTCTTGAAAGTTTCTGGTTGAATACTTCAAATATGTTTTGATTATAGCTTCTAGGAAAGTAATACTTCGAGGAGCGTCTATTTTGAGTGCTATGTAACCTTTTTTTTTTTAATTCAAATTATGTTTTTTGATGGAGCAGTTCTTTAATATGGTTTCTACATGATTTTTGTTGCATGCAGTATTACTTTGAGAGCTCTTGCTGTCAGCAATATGGAAAAGAAGCAAAAGATTTTGGAATCTCGGAAGAGATTAGACAGTGCACTATCTTTGCCGGATCTTGTAAATAAAGATTCTATTGCATCTCTTGTCAAAGAACAGTTTATTCAGTCCTCTTTAAGGAGCAATAGAGGCAAGGCCTTTTTTATCTTATACTATTGTTTTGTTTTAATTTTGCTGAAATTTTAGGATTGTGACGAGATTGCATTGAATGCTCTTTTTCTTCTTTCACATTTGCTTTGGTATTACAATTTCTGTTTTTATTTGGGTGCAATATTTTTTGTCTTTTATTGCTAGTAATATTGCTTATATAGTTGTGATGTAGTTAATATTGTGTTACTTCTTTTGTTGGTTTATACATATTTCCTTTTTTATTTCAAGGACAGTTAGAAGTTCCGAGTACAAAGCATGACACTACAGATGCAATAAGCACATGCTATTCTAGTGAAGCAAAAGTTATAATAAAATTTAAGCATGAGACTGTTTCACATTTTCCTTGAAATATTATAAAACATAGAATTTAGATATTTAATGTGAAATTATTTTTTGTGTGGTGAAACATAAGCTCAATGCAGTGAAAGATCAATGTTATCTAGGTTCAATGTTTAAAATCAAGTACTTCTCATAAAGCTGCTTTCTCAACATCATTTGACTGCAGTTTAGCTGAACCTATACTATTGATAGATTTCAGGCGCATAAAGATGTTTAAGATTACCCAATCAGTCAAAACTACTATTGATAGATTTCAGGCGCATAAAGATGTGTAAGATTACCTAATCAGTCAAAACTAAATATTGTTTTTAACTTATTGTATAATCATCAACTTCACTTATTCCTACAAATTCAAAGATTTTGTCAAACACTAATACCAACATTTTGGGTTGACTGTAAGTTTGGATGTAGGTTTTAAAACTAGTTGTAAACATAATATTAACATTTATCCTTTGTCATTTGTGATTAGAGTGGCAATGATTGTTTATGATAGAAAAATTTCTGGATAAAATTAATGTGGAATTCTTAAGAAAAAACAAGGGGGTGCCAAAGATATGAGTTGCACACAAAAAAATATTGTGCAAAATGTAGCTAACATCTTATGCAACATGAAATAAAATTTAATGGAGAATGAAGATAGGTAAAACTGATGTCAACTATTGTGGATAATTGAGCTCAACCTTAACTATAGGTTTATATTCCTTTTTTTTTGTAGGATTTGAACCCATTACCTGCCCTTTAGAAGGTAAACACCAATACCCTTTGGACACATCCAATGGTTAGATTTCTATTCTCCAATGTCATCATAATCTTTTAGCTTTATCTTGATACCTTGGGATCAATTTAGTGAATATTTATCCTTTAATTATTATCCACGGTGGTCATTACAAACTTATAATTTAATGACTTATTTTATAATGTCTCAAAAATTTTGAGAATTGATCATTAAAATCAAGAATACCATCATTTAAAATATTGACAGGCTTTCACAATCGTCCTTCTTTCTCCACAGTTAATGAAAATTCTCTTATTAGTATAAAAAACTAGTTCTTTTGCACAATTCTTTTTACGTGACTACTTCCTCTGAAAAACTCAATTGGTTGCAAATTTTAGCATAGGAGATAATATTCCAAGAAACACATTGAATAGTGTATAAAACAATGCCCAAAAATTTCACCAAGTCATGACTTTATATTCATAATTTCAAGTTTTTTTTGGGTGGGGGCTCCTTCATCCATATTATCTATATCAATCATGAGAAAGTACTATCAATTAAGGATAATTGTGAGGCTTTACCATTAGATTTTTAAAATTCTAATGGCTTTACAATTATAAATGATTGCCTCTTATTCTTAGAGGATATGATGGCAGGAGTGATGTTATGGCCATGTCAATATCCTTATATTTCCATTGTTCGTGGTTTATTGGCAATGATTATAGTTCCACTCCTTTTACCTTTTTTTTGGGTTTCATCTTGCTTCTCATTGTGTGTTGCTTTAGAAATCTTTGACCATTAGCCATCCATAAGTGGATTGTAGTTGTTTTAAAAGGGTGTGCTGATTGTCATGAAAAAATATATATATTTCTCAATTGCCTTTCATTTTATTGTATTTTACTCTTTGAACAGAGAACTGATTTTTTTTTTCATTATGGAGGTATTATGTCTTAAGAGACCCTTATATGTAAGTTTTGAATTAAATTTAACTAGTAATCTTACTCCAACTTCTTTTGACTGATTTCTTCATATATAAATATGTATGATTTGTGCAAGTAGGCTTTAGCAATTATAGTACGATACCTCAATTATTTTTTTCTTTATTTTCTATATTTCTCAAATATAACTTTTGGTTGGTTAGAAGATGTGGGTAAGATTGTCGAAAACCGCACACTGGAAGTTGAAAATTTTCTTGAGATGCTGAGGAGTGCTTCAGGATCCAGTAGCTCTCATTCTAATTTGCAGAAGGATTGGAAGGTAGTCCTCTTCTTATAAACATAATTCCTTTCCACCAAATTTATTTAAAGAGAAAAATATCAAATTAGTACCCTAATTTTTTGTTTAGGGTCATTTTATCCCAGTGTATAAAATTGTGAATTTAGTCTCCAAATTCTCTTAAAATTGGCTGATATAGTCTACACGGAGGACTATTTCAGCCTCAATTTAAAGAATTTGGGGACTGATTTGGCAGTTTCATACTCTGGATTAAAATTGTCCCATATAAATAGTCAGGGGACTATTTTGCCACTTTACCCTTTGCTTAAACATTCTTTACTCATTATCACTCAACAAATTTGAACTCATAATAGTAATTTATGCTGTCCTGGAGAAATCAATGTGATCCTTTATGAATTTCTAATCAGGACGTGCTTTCATTTGGATCTTCTTTAGTATCAATTTTACTTTTTATTGGAACTTCAATGCTTGCTTGCTTTTCCCCAGATAAAACAAGACACCGATCAACTTCGTGTTATGTACTGTGAAGGACCTGATGGCTCCCCTTTTCATACTCTACTTGCCGAAGGTTTTGCCGACGGTCCCATGGATGTTTGTGAGTGAAATTTTTTTTATTGGGAAATTTACATACATACTACACAATTTTATGTATGTACATATCTAGCACCTAAAAAGTTTGATATTTACACTTATAACACTGGTGTCATAAAACTATGCATGAAAAGGAGTATTCACTTTTAAAAAGTTAATAATGAGGGTATTTTTTT
Organism: Phalaenopsis equestris; assembly: GCF_001263595.1. Taxonomy (NCBI): domain Eukaryota; kingdom Viridiplantae; phylum Streptophyta; class Magnoliopsida; order Asparagales; family Orchidaceae; genus Phalaenopsis; species Phalaenopsis equestris. Next base: position 1,262,513 of record NW_018165012.1, on the reverse strand, counting down.
ATGCAATGTTCAAGTTTTGAGTGTTATCCATGCAAAGATGACAGTTTGGGTGTTACGTATGTAAATGCCCCTTTTTTATTTGTTAATCTTGTGCTTGGAGATTAGGGTCTGACATTTCCACATCTGAAAATGACACTCTGTGATCGCAGGTTTATGCGTCTCCTGGGAATCAACTTTATACAAGAAATGGTGAGAGTCATGAATTACATAACAGGTTCTGTACTTCATATGTATAAGTAAGCGGTACACATCACTTATTTTCTGTAGATAAGGTTTACGTGAGGTAATTGTTGGTCCGTTCATAATAGTTGTTGGTATGCATAGCAACATCAGTAATAACAGTTTATAATAACAGTATAGATAAGCTCAAACTTAAAGATAATTCCTATAGTATTCTTGATCTTGCTGTAATATAAAATTGATCCAGTAATCTTCCTTTTGGATACTTGATCTCCTTTGTATGATATTTGATTGATGATCTGTTGGAGCCATGGACTCTTGCTGGCATTCTCTTTAATCTCGGTAGTGTGATTTAAAAATTACTATTTTTGATAGTTTTCATGGAAAAATTGGACGATTAAAACTTCCATGAACTGGATTGCTTTGATTTTTCCATGATCTGATCACTAGTTTATGTGAAAAACTTGGGACCATTAAGACTTAAATGGACACAAAGACTCGATTTTTTTCCGATTAGGTGCCTAGATCATGAGGAAAGCTTCTACTTATAGATTTCCCTGCAGTGGGGAGTTAATTGACCATCCCTTTATTGATCTGATCCGCATATGTTTTAGAAGGCTATGCATTCTAGAAGGGGTATGAAGTTCATTTTAGCATTTTAAAAGCTTTTAAGTAAATGAAAATGAAGGGTGATGCTAACTAGATCTCCCAACTTCTTCTCCCCACTGTTAAAATGCGCTTCATTGTTATTATTTTATATTTCATAGATTATTCTTACTTTATCTTGTGAAAAACAGGCATATTGGATTGGTGTCAATAAATCATCCTAAGCAAAATAGAATATTGGGAATTTTTTCATGTAGGATTTTTAATCTTTGGTTGCTTACAAGAGGCCATTAGGTTATATGCGCACAATTTTGGTTTGGTGATGATGTGTGAATAAATCTTTTTCCAGCATATATACAGAATAACTTGCCAATTTTGATTTTATGTTGTGTGAATAATTTCATTTCAATCTGTACTGAGCGAAACCTTCATTTTTAGGTGGCCACAATATAATGTTCCAGCATTCAAAATTATTATATCTCAATGTTTGCAGAAAGTTCGCATTGGTGAAGAAATTTCATTAATAAGGTTTCTTAATGATTTATAGAATCTTTGCATCCATATTCTTGCCCTCATGTATTCTTGATCCTAACTTTCTCCTGTATCCATTTCCAAGAAAGGGTCAAGGTTCCATGGCCAGTCTCGGATCGAGAGGCTGTTGTGCATTACTTTGAAATCGAGTACTTTGATGAAGATCTTGTTCTCGTTCTTGTCAAGACGGTAAAGTTCATGCTTTCTAGGTTTATGATTCGTTGATTTGTCGTTTCTCATTGGTGAACTCCTTGTCACTTAACTTTTCATCTGAAATGCTAACATGGTCTTGAAATTTGCTAGATTTCAGACACAGAACATATCGATCCAGATACATATGGTTTCAGTGGGGATGTAATCCCTCAAGCTAAAGATACAATACGGATAGATTTGTTGGGCGGCTTTGTTTTGCAGAAGGTTGAAAGTAATAGATGCTATTTTCGGTAGGTGATGGAAAAGCTTTTGTTGGTTTAAGTTGCTCCATAGAATTTTTTTATATTGGTTTTTTTTTTTAATAATTAAACAAAATTTAAAAAAAGTTTTCAAGTTGATATATAGTCCAACAAACTTGAGCAATGACCATCTAGTTCATTTTTGTTTGTGGCATTTACATACATACCACACATAATTCTTATGTATTTACATATCTAACACCCAAACTTTCATGCTTTCATGCTTTCATGCATAGCAATCAAATCTTTAATATCACGTTAAAAATATGCTTATCACCTACTTTTTAAAAGTGGAATACACCTTTCATGCATAGGTTTATCACACCAAAGTGTTATGCATGTAAATATGAAAGTTTAGGTGCTAGATATGTAAATGACTTTGAGAATTTTGTGGTATGTATGTAAATTCTCCTATTCTTTAACACATAGCTTGTTAAGTGCTCGATAAAATGCTCATTTAATTGATGATATAATTGTTTGTTTGATGACTTTTATATTGACTCAAGAGCGGCCCTTCCCATGTCCCTGCTCTATGTTCCCTCCACGAGAGTGACGTGAACGAAGCAACGGCTCAGATGTTGTACTTGAACCGAACCCATCCAAAACTTGTCCCTGTTGAGGAGTCAATCATTCCTTATAGACCACTCCTAATTATCCTATTATTATATATTTATTTTCATAGGAGTTTAGGGATTGTTTTTGGCGTGAGTTTGTTTAGGACGGCCGCCGACATTTGTTTTTTCTCTTCGAGGGTTATATTCGAGATTCAAGAGTTTGGGTATTGCTCCGGCTGTATCTCTCTTATGAGGTGATGATTATCTTCCCTATGCCCTTCCACATCCTCCCCATGTATTTCCTAGTGTTACATCTCGCTGCAACCACCCTCAACTGCATTCTGATTGTTGTTTTCTGCAGTTCCAGCCACCGCCATTGCCTTTGCCTACCCCTCTTTGCTGTCATCGCAGTTTTAGTCCTCCACCTTCACTGCTACCACTATTTGCTCCTCGCTGCTTTGATTGTTGTTCAACCATCTGAACACTGTTATCTAGAAAACAACGCACATGCTTTTTTTTGTTGTCCCGCAGCCCCCTGCTCGCTGCAACTCCCCGAAACACGCTCTAGCTGCTGCTATACTTCTTCGCAACCCCTTGGGACAGCCTGCCATTGTTGTTCCTGCCTTCCCAACTTCTCCTCCCTTTTCTCTCACCGACCACCACTACCTTCGGATACGATCCTAGTTTTGTTTGTGTCGTGTATGTTATTATTTCTATTTTCTTTTATGTGATTGTATTTCTCTAATTCTGAATTCAACAATAATATTTGGTTTTCCTATTACTGTTTGGGTTAACTCTAGTATCATTTGATATCAGAACTAGCCTAACCCTAGTCCGATCATAGGGTTTCTAGTATTCACCACTTCCCAACCCGACTTCCACCAAAAAAATTTCTTTCACCCATACACACATTTCACCTACACACTCCTAAACTCTAATCACACCACCAAAGAGATAATTATTGAAGACCTGAATAGAAGGAAGTACCACGATGTCGTTTTTTAAGAAATACACAAAGGGATATTCATAAACCTTCTATGGAGAATGTGGGGCGGGAAATCCTCTAACTGTAACAGAGATTTGTCTCCTTTGAGAGGAGAAAATCTGGATGGGATTTGTGGCCACAACACCGACTCGTTAGATCGAAAGAATTAAATGAATCTCTTCGATCATGTGTATTCTAGGGATGAAAAACCTCTAACCCAAAAGATTTGACCTGAAATATTTGAGAAGGCGGGATGTTGAAGTAATTGTGTATTTACCACATTTTAAGTTCACTTGGATCCAGACAACTTCGTCAAGTTGCTTCAGACTGTGAAATTTTTTTTTTTTTTATTACTAGGAAGTCTCACCAAACAAAATGATGAAATTAGTTGTTAAGAAGCCAAGAAAGGGTGCATTATTTTGGTAGGAAAATTTGAAGCAATTACGCCAATATGAGGGAAAAGACTAGATCATTATTTTGTTCAAAGCTGAAATGGGGGATGCAACATCAGTACCAACCAATTAATTACAGATTGGATGTTTAGACTCATTTTTTAGAAGTGGAGAGACTGCTTCATCGGGCAATCACATCTTAGAGGCAAGGTTAAGCCCTAGGATCTTACAGTCAGAGTACACCTAAGGGAACAGCCAAGCTGACCCTGCCTTAGGAGATTCTAATTCAGAGTAGAAAACAAGTTGAGTGAATTAGTATTCCTAAATCTATCCCAACCAAAAGTTGTTTCAAGTGCCACGAATTTAATCATATGGAATCATATTGTAAATCAGGAGAATGATCCGTTTCATTGATCAGGGAGCTGTTGAAGAAATAAATAATGATCTGACAGGAGATGAAGATTTTAGAATTGATTTTCAACTTCCAACTGACGAGGGAGAGACATTAGAGATTCTAGCTAACCCATGAGAACGACTCCAGTTGAATTAGCAGTAGATGTTCTGAAAGGGATTGATTTTGAGATAATGGACGTTCATGTTGAGTATGAGATCGTGGCATCTCGAATAACCTTTTTGCAGGCATTGAGAGGAGCATAAGAAAAACTGGTATTGAATGTCTAAAATGAGATTGATTCGATACTAGATACAGGACAACCTCATATAAGAGGATCTTAGAATTTTCAAGTACATAACTTACCTCTTGAGTTGTCCCTACAGAGGGAGGTCAAACATGTCAGAAATGATGAGCTTTTGAGCTACTTTTGGAAGATTATATGGAGTTATTCAAATATTAGATACTGTTCAACAATATACCCACCAATGGATGAGATGAACCACAACTTTGTCTTAGGGAGGTCAACAAACGTTCATGCTAAGTATGAGATCATGGTATCTCGAACAACCTTTTTGCAAGCATTGAGAGGAGCATAAGTAGAACTGGTATTGAATTTCTAAAAGGGTCATGAGATTGATTCAATACTAGATACAAGGCAACCTCATATAAGAGGATCTCAAAATTCCCAATTACATAGCTTACCTCTTGAGTTGCCTCTACTGAAGTAGGTCAAACATATCAGAAATGATGAGCTTTTGAGCTACTTTTGGAAGATTATATGGAGTTATTCAGATATTAGATATTGTTCAACAGTGTACCCATCAACAGATGACCAGACAGGAGAGATGAACCACGAATTTGTCTAAGGAGTCTGGTGGGGAAGAAAATTCTACAATGGGATCCATGTCCTACCAAAGAAAAAGAAGAGGTGAATCCTGAGTGGTTGCTATTGAGAGTTGCCCAACCTGCAATAGATTTCATCTCATATTCGATTCCTCCTTACATACTTATTTACCATATACACTCAAACGAGTGAGAAATGGAAGAAGCCAATTACTTATTTGATGACTCAAGGTTTGGTTCGTGAGGATTACCCATTCACATGTAGCTCCAGTTCAAGTTGTGTCAAAAGATGATAGATAATTATTCTATTAAGATGTGTTTTGGAATGACAACGCCTGCATGATTGACTTACAGGGAAAGTACAACACTCCGCCACCTTCAACGTGATAAGGAGTCAGAAGCTTCGATCAAGCAGGCCGAAGCTCCCCCAACCTTGGAAGACTAATGAGGGAGCAACCTCTGCTCCCGACGCGAGAATCATGTGAACAAGCAATCGCTTGGTTGTTGTACTTGGACCGAAGCAGTCCAAGTTTTGTCGTTGTTGAGTAATCAATCGGTTATCTTGTGCCCCTTCTAGTTATCCAATTATTATATATTTATCTTTATAAGAGTTTAGGGTTTGTTTTTGGTGTGACTTTGTTTAGAATAGTTGTCGGCGTCCTTTTTCTTCATTCAAGTGTTGTATTCGAGGGTTAAGGTGGTGCTTCAGTTGTATCTCTCTCCCGATGTGGTAATTATCTTCCCTCACATCCTCCCAACGTCACTCATGATCCTCGCCTGCAACATAATTTTGATTGTTGTTTTCTGAAGTTCCAACCACTGTCATTGCCTTCCCCTTCCTCTTCCTTGCTGCCATCGTAGTTCCAACCTTCCACCTTCACTACCGCCACTGTTCACTTATGTTGTTGTCATACAAAAAACAACAAATCTGTTTTCTTGCTGCCTTGCCGCCTCCTACTCGCTAACATTCCCCTAAAGTCGCTCCAGCTGTTGTTATACTTCATCTCAATACCCGAGACAACTGCCCGTTGTTGTTTTTGCCTTCCCAGCAGCTCCTCCCTTTCCCCCTTGCTATCTAATAACTAGTTTCCATCACCTGCCCCCAACCCTTGGGATACATTTCTAGTTGCATTTGTATTGTGTCTGTTGTTATTTCTATTTTTTGTGGTGGCTTGTATTTCTCTAATTCTGAATTCATCAATAATATTTGGTCTTTGTTTGAAGTTATATTAGGAAATAATATTTTCCTATTAAAAGTTATGAGTATTAGATTTATCTCCTTTCTTGTTTCAGATTTATTTTCATGGATTGAGTTTATTTTCTTTTCTATTTTAGGCTTTACTATTTTATGTTATTTTTTTTTATCTCCAAATAATTAATATGAATTGATTAATTGAAGATATTGTGGGCAGGTGACTAATTAAAATGAATATTGAATGCTTGATGGATGAGAAAGATTTTAGGGGTTTTATTAAGATAGACGAGTTCATCTTTGTTTTGCTTGTAGAACGACTTGAAAAAGGCTATTGCGAAGGCGAGACTGGTTGAATCATTAATTGAATTCTTAGCAGCAAACCTACAGGCCCTTATTGTTGCAGACCCTTTTTCTACAGTAGACCCTCATTTGGAGCTCTTTCCTGTATCAGGCTCTCCTTCAGTGTTTTTCCTACCACAGGTCTTTCACCGGAATTCTTGCTGCCGCAAGCCAACCTCATGAGTTTTTCCCTCCCTACAACAAGCCCTCATATGAAACATTTTCCTACTGCAGGCCCTCCTCCGAGGTCTTTTTTTACCACAGGCCCTCCAAAATCTTTTCAACAGCAGACATTCCTCCAAAGCCTTTTTCCTGCATCAGGCCCTCCAGAATCTTTTACTGCAACAAACTAGAAGTTAGTTTTTTTTTTTGTAGGTTGTCTACTTCCTTACAAAGTCCCCTGCAACATTGTCTGTAAGAGACTTCTGCTTACCTACATATATTGTAGGAACTGCAATCGAAGATAACCACAGTCAACTAGAAGTCAGCTTTTCCTGCAGGTTGTCTACTTTTATGCAAACTCCCCTGCAACATTGTCTGTAAGAGACTTCTGCTTACCTACATATATTGTAGGAACTGCAATCGAAGATAACCACAGTCAACTAGAAGTCAGCTTTTCCTGCAGGTTGTCTACTTTTATGCAAACTCCCCTGCAACATTATTTTTAGAAGTCTTCTATCTACCTATAGACACTGCAGGAACTGCAGTCAAATACAATCATAGTTGTCTACTTTCCGACAAGCTTCTCTGCAACATTACTTGTAGAAAACTTCCTCCTACCTACAGACAGTCAAAGACAACCATAGTTGTCCACTTCCCCGCAAACTCCCTTGTAATATTATCTCTAGGAGTCTTCCGCATACCTACAAACATTGTAGGAACTGCAGTAAAAACCCACAGTACGGGATAAAGACTTCAAGTTCTACCTCACAGTTTCTTCCTCAACCATTGTTTGATGTTTTCAAATCCAAGTTGAACATGGTTTTCAACCATACTTCAACTTGAGAGGGAGTTTTAGAAGTTGCATTAGGAAATAATTTATTCCTATTAGAAGTTATGAGGATTAAATTTATTTCCTAATATATATTTATTTCCTTTCCTATTTTAGATTTATTTTCTTGGATTTGATTTATTTCCTTTCCTTTTTTATGTTATTTCCTTTATTTTTAAATAATTAATATGAATTGATTATTTGAAGATATTAGGTGTTATATCTTTCCTGTCATGTTATTTCTTTTTTATTGTCTTTCTTATTATAGGATTAATGAAAGGGTTATTTATACCACCTTTCATATCAATAAAAATATTTCGTTTTATTTCGTATTATTATGAATTTCAACAGTTTTTCTTTCACTTGTTTGGGTTAATTCCGGTATTATATATATACTCTTATCTCAATTTTCTTGCATCATTTGCACTTTAAATATTATGCTCACTCGTCTATATGTGATGGATATATAAAATATTTTTATATTAAATATTTGAATTCGCCAAACAATACAATGAGTTATGTCACCTTTGATTAAAACTTATAAATGCATTGGTTGATAGTTTTAAGTTCATATATCTTAATCATTAAAATCAAATATATAATTAGTTTGGCTCAATTATTGCTGTAATTTCATAAGAAAATCAGTGAACAAGCTTGAACATAATTTTAAAAACTTGGCCCATATTTAAGCTCAGCTCAAACCTGATTTTACCCAGAGACATCATATAGTCAGGCAAGTGAAGTAATGCCCTTGAGAATTACATTAAACTCTGGCACTTCCGTTTCTTCGATAATTGAATCTCTTTTTATTTTCCTAATTCATCAGTCTATTTATTTCTCTTAATGCCTCAGAAGCATAGAAAAAGGATTCATGTAGCCGACCCCACGTAGTGGGATTAAGGCTTTGTTGTTGTTGTTGCCTCAGAAGCATAGAATGCAGGTTTTTTTTTTAATTTGCATAGAAATATTATTTTGAGAACATACATGTAAGCTCTATTTCAGTTCAGAGTTTAATTTGAGTTATAAAATCTTCTCAATGTATTCGTGTTATAATTTTCACGTTAAAAAAATCATGATGAAACTTTTCAGGGCAATATTCAATTTTGATATTAAGTTGGACTTCATTCCTGCATCACTTATAAACTTCATATCAAGGCAGCTCATAGGCAACGGACACAAGCTATATCAAAAGGTTTTGTTTTTAATCTTTTAATTTTAATTTCTGAATTTTATCAATGGCTGTTCATTCTCAGCCAAGTTAAACCTCAAGATTCAGACAATAATCCCATTTTCATTCAAAAAATAAAGGATTATTGTCTAATCTTCTAGCTATCATTCCGAGCACTTGCACTATAACCTGGTGTATTTTTTAACAGAATTTCTAATTCAAAAGTGATTAAATTAAAATTTTGGGAAATTTACGTACCACAAATTTTTTATATATTTATGTAATTTTTGGGAGGGAAAAAATAATTATTCCTCTTCAATTTTCTAAGACTCGATTACAAGATAAGTAACATGGGAAGTCCGCATTAACAAAGCCACAAAATTCTCATGCCAGAAAAAAGAAATAGTTTGGTCACAAAAATTGATGAGAGAGATGTCTTCAACCGGTTCATTTCACCTACATCATCTCCGATAATATTATATTGTCCACATACACACCCATCTTTTTAATGTCTGAAGAACATTGTATGATCTCCCTACATTTGAGTATAAATTTGACCTTTAACAAACAACACAAACTTCTCAAACCACACTCTCAATGACCGCTTTAACTTATACAAGGATTTTTTTTGGTTCACACACTTTTTTGTCAAACTTCTCACTTAATCTTGGAGGCACATTCGGTATAGCTTTTCCTCTTAGTCCCCTATTAAGAAATTCATTTTTTTTATATCCAACTGTTATAGGGGCCGGTCAAGATTAATTGCAAGTGACAAAAGAACTCTTATAGAGTTTAATTTTATGGCTGGGGCGAATGTCTCCTAGTAATCAATGTTATGAGTTTGAGAGAAGTTTTTGGCAACCAGTTGAGCTCTGTACCACTCTAGAGAGCCATTAGAATATTCATTTGCATTTGATACCTTTTTTTTCCTCTCGGTATATCAACTAATTCCCACATGCCATTTTTTTTCTAGAGCTTTAATCTCTTCGAAAACATGCTTCTTTCACTTAGAAATGTTCAAAGCATTCGACACAGTATCAGGATTCTTCATACAAGACAAATGTGTGGTAAAATCCCGAAAAATAAATGAGAAATTTTCATATGACACATAAAGAGAATGAATGTTTGGTGCAAGGCATCACCCACTTACACGCAACAATGAGATTACTAGAAGCATTACATTTAGGATTTGGGCCAGGCTTAGGTTCCATACTAGAAAACTTAGAGCTCGAAGATGAAGTGAAGTGATCATGGGATATATTTTTAGTTATTATATGAAGGATTCATGGATTCTCGACAATGCAAAATATATGTAAACTCTTTCCTTTAAGTTATCCTTTGTTGTAAATAGACAATGTCAAATGTTACCAATATTGTATTTTTTATTTCCTCTTTGTTAGTTGTTATAGGATTATTATATATCGAAAATGTATCAACACTAATCTTGAAGGGATTCAACGGTTCAAATGGGAAGAGTACGATGAAGGTTGACCCACTGCCAAGAGGTCATGGGGCACACTTGACTGGCCCGAGCGAAGCAATATGAACCAAGTCGAGAACACCAAAATTTGTTCGGACCATGAAACATATAAAAGACGACCAGATGATACAAGAACATGCCATCCGACCAGAAACAAGGCAAAATGACATCCAAACCAACCACTGCAATAAAGTCGATTCGACATGATAGCCTACACCCTATCCAAGGGAGGATCCAGTTTCCTCATTACCTTCAACCATCCCAAGGCTGCCCAGAGCCTCAACACTAATTATCAAGGATAGACAGACATGCTATATCACCCCATCAACCCAGGCAGACCAAGCTTAGCTGACCGAGTCAGAATCAGTTGGATGATAAGCCTATGCACGTAAAATACTAGAAATATCCTAGAGCATACCCCTTTAAAGCAGGGGCAAAAATGTATCATCATTATGCTCTCTCCTCTCTAAAGAAGGGAATTATTTTATGAATAAAAAGGCATGGATTATTGCTCGTTACTGTATTCCTCTCTTTTTCTCTCTCCTTACGCTATTCCTTGGCTGATTTTCGGACAAATCATGATTCAAAAATACCAAAACTCGACTCACTTTCTCCTGATATAATATAGCGTGGATTTTCAGGTTGCACAATCTATGTTGAGGAAATGTTATTTTGTGAGTTTTTAGTTTGAAAAATGTTTTGAAAAACAGTAGTCAAATCATTATTTTGTCCATTTCTCTTTGAGTTGAGGTGAAGAAAAGTGTTGTAATTCAAAAAAGATGACAACCATAGAAACAAACTTTCTTTTAAAAATAGGATCAAAACATTTATATTTTTTTTGCGTAGGATCATAGCCAACAAACACACATTTTATGACCCGGAGTTAAAGTTTTCCTTCATCATGACTATGAATGTGAACAAATGCAGTACACACAAATATTTTTAAAGGTGAAGAAGACGAAAACCAAATTTTTAGGTAAATTTTATGAAAAATATCAACATGTGTTTCAAGGTTCAATTTATTAATGGTTTCACCTAAAAAATATTTTGATACTTGATTTGTAAATAACAATGTCCGAGCTACTTTCAATAAATGTTTATGTTTTCCTTAAGACACTTTATTTTATTGTGGGATGTCGACACGAGTTTTGATTAACTATTTCTTTTTTGAAAAAAAAATTGACCCAAAATATTTTTGAAATACTCTCGATCATTATCACCCTATAATATCTGAATAATTTTTGAAATTATGTTTGTATCATTGTGTGAAAGTTTTAAAAAATTAGTTCTATTTCAAAATTTTCTTTGGTTAAATACACTCAATTTAACCTTATGTGATCACAAGTAAAGATATCAAATCATTTTTTTTCAAAATGTGTGTAGGTTGTTTACAAGTATCCCATATATCATTATGAATCAAAGTAAAGAGCGTAGTTGGTTTATAAATTTGGGAGTGAAAAGACAAACGATGATGTTTGACAAACTGATAAACTTCACATTGGAAAGAAGATAAATTTTTATTTTAAAATAAACTTAGAAATAAGAATTTTGAATACTGGAACATAATATTATTGTTATTGTAAACAAAATCAGATTTAAGTAAGTACTTTGATACTGTTATTCACATCAATTTCATCGTCAAAATAATAGTCAAGTTTTTTTCTCAGCACTGACCATCATATTCCTAGTAGTCAATTCCTAAAACTCACAACAATAATTGAAATTAATTTTGCACTGATAATCAATAGTAATTTTGTTAATGAACAGTAGATTACAAGATAAATTGGGAACATAGAACACATTATGAAAGGTTAACAGTGAGGTGAGTTTGATAGTTCTTATCCTGACAATTGCCTAGATTGAAACATTAGTAATTCTGACATTTTTATTGTTTGCATCAGATTTATAAGATGAGAACAATTTAGAACAACAAAGCATATGATCAGTTGTGTCAAAATCAGTTATCCAAGAATGAATAAAATTAGGATTAACACCCAACAATGCAGTGGCTAGAAGGTTACCCTTCTGTACTGAAGAGCATGACAGAGTCGGTGACAATTTTAGAGATTGAAATTGTGCAGGTGCTCTAGTTGCTCCTTGATGAAAGGTTTTGATTTCGAGTTAGTAGAAGGCTCTTAAGCTTAATCACCAGTGGCTTGATCGACCCGACCTTGATGTTTAGATTTTTAGTTTCCAATAACGGGTTTACCTTGAAGCTTCCAGCGTGTCTCTTTTATTTTTCATGATTTTTTTGCAATACTTGCACCACCATGGTTGGGTTGAATTGGTCTTTGAATTACTAGAACTAATAGAAATGGTAAATTTTCTTTGGGTGCCAGCCCTCGCCCACTTGTGTGACTTTATGAGAAAACGTGCTAGTAGTGGCTATGATCTTGAGCTTGGAGGTGGTGAAAAAGGGCGACTTTGATATGCCTAATGCGAAGGAGAGCCCACAAATAATTGCTTCGATTGTGAGTTCTGTTGCTATGAACATCAAATAGGAGCAGCACACGATTAGCATATGCTTCTAAAATTTTGACCTGGATTCGGTCCTCACAGAGAACACTTGGCATTTCATTCACAATTTCGATCTTGTTTTCAGGTTTGTTACAAAGTCGATTTGAATCCTTCACTACTGAAGAGTGAGGAGGTTGCAAAGGGATGAGAAAACGTGCCTCGTAGGTTGACTATAGTCTTGATTTAGGTCCTCCCTCGTAGCCAAGAGTTGCAGGTGATTCGGGTCCTCACAATACATCTACAATGAGTGTGATGCCAGGTCTTTGAACACAACGATCTTGTCGTTACCTTCGTAAAGGGCTCTAATCACAATTGTATCGCTAGAGAAGAACATCACGATTAGTTGGTTCCTTTCCAACGGGCTCTAATCACACGACTATATAGCTAGGGATAAACCCCCAATCAGTTGTTGCTTTCCCAGCAAGTCTAATTGCGATTGTATGGCAAGGGATAGGGTCAGTGCTACGCAACAGCTGATGATCTGGGTGGATTAGGTCACCGCTCAAGGTAGAACTTGGCTCTAATACCATATAATTTTCTGGAGGGGAAAAATAATTATTCAACTTCAATTTTTTCAAGACTGTTGCAAGATAAATAACATCGAAAAGCCACCACGTTAAGAAAACTATAAAATCCTCATGCTAGAAAAAAAAAAATAGAAATCACCAGTAATAACTAATTCTAAAGAGAAAAAAAAATATTAAAGTTAGAAGATATCAGAAGGAAAAACATTAAAATTCCTACACTTTATATATCTAACACCTAAAGTTCGATATTTACACTTGTAACATATGCTACAAATCTATGCATGAAAATGTGTATTTCACTTAAAAAAAGTTAGCAATGACTACTATTTTTTATGTGCTGTTAAAGATTTAAGTGTTATGAATGTTTAGTTGTTAGATATGTAAATACGTAAGAATTATGTGGTATGTATGTGAACTTCCCTAACATATTCAACAAAGCTTAGATTGATTGATGCATAAAACATTGCAGGCCGTTGGATCTGTGGCAACCATCGATCCAGACTATCGATTAGCATTGCAAGGACCATTATACGTTCGAATTCGTCAACAGCTTCACACAGGCACCACACCCGTGACATCTTCGGAAGGTCTAGAGATCCAAAAACCTTCATTCCTCAACGAAAGCAAAACTGGTGCACCAGGTAAAGATAATGCCATAAAAGCAAGAACTTCGCACCCTGAGATCACCGAAGAATATGCTGAAGGGAAGATCCATATGGCAAATGGCTCATCTGGAAATTTACTTTTAGATAAACATAAGAACTCTTCTCATGAAAAAGCTTCTATCAGTCCAGAAGTTGAGCATGCCCTCGGCATATTAGATCAAGTTATTTCTATGGTACGACGCCAATCGATTGATCGTAAACCCTCTCCGGTTAGCAACGACTTCCCTGTTTCAGAACTAGCTACCAAGCTTCGCCTTTTCGATATTGGAGATGCGCCAGAAAATAGCAGCAATAAGCTTAACTTAAATGGTACAAGTTCTTCGATCATAGAAGCCGGTCATAATCATGCGGCACTTTCATCGCCAAAGGTGAGATTTTCAGATTCGGTTGAAAACTCGAAAACGACGAAATCTAAAATTAATTTTCATGAGATTTTACCCTCGAAAACATTAGATAGAATGATGCAATTGACACCGGATGGCACCGGCAAGGTGTGTGATGAAGAGAGTTTGAAGGCGAATGAATTTCATGGCAGGAGCGGTTCTTTTCATGGCAAGACAAAGAAGAAGAGGAAGAAGCTTAATCTCAGTTGTTTGAACCCGCGCTTCCTCCGAGATTGAGAAGACTGGAGAACAACTGGTTTTCATTTGTTTTCTGGCTTGAAAATTTAATTTTGTTATGGATCTCAGTGCAAAACAGAATCATAAGCCCACACTGCAAGACTTGCATGATTCTAAAGGTTGAGGAAAAAGAACAGGAAAATTATGAATTTCATCAGTATCTAATGGCAAGAAATAGAAACAAGATGAGAACATAAGTATTTTTTTTTTTTTGTTGATTTCGGTTAGGCTTTGTAATTTAATCAAATTATTTTCTAATTTTCTTTATACCCCATTACTACATATATGTGACAACAGGTTCAGTATTCATCCAAATTGTTGTATATGCTTGCATGTTTTATAATTGATTTACAAATTGTTGAGAAATTAGGGCGAATAAAGATAAGAATCGACACAAATCCAGAAGAACACACAGAGATTTACGAGGTTCGACAAAGATGCCTACATCATCGGATCATCGGGAGCAGAGCGGCGACCTCCTTTTCAATATTCAGAAAAGAGTACCAAATACAAAATTCGGCTCTCGAGGTCTCAAAGACTCATATAGGGTTACAAACATGACATATATATAACTCTATGGTACAATATGTAATTACTTAAATTACTCTTGTACTA
The DNA here is from genome assembly GCF_001263595.1 of Phalaenopsis equestris. NCBI lineage: Eukaryota > Viridiplantae > Streptophyta > Magnoliopsida > Asparagales > Orchidaceae > Phalaenopsis > Phalaenopsis equestris. Next base: position 1,247,459 of record NW_018165012.1, on the reverse strand, counting down.
AACCGTAGGGTGTTGCCCCTGCACCGCCAACCCACATAATGAAACTCCCCCGATTGAACAGATCCTTTTGCTCCACTTCGCTCGTGGGCTCCACTCCGCTCCAGCATCTGTCCCATTTATGATATATGAGTCATACCTAATAAATCTATACATTGGCGAATATACAGCCCCTTAGGAGAAATATATGCCTGACAAATCTCCACATTGGCGAATATTCAGCCCATTAGGAGAAATACATATGCATAACAAATCTCCACCTTGAAGAATATCCAGCTCTTTAGGAGAAAATACATCATGAAGTTCCTTATGCAGCAATGTGAGTTGGGCCACCACGCTTCTGCTGCGCCCTCGCTAATCTCCCCAACCCACTAAATTTCAAGAGACACTCTTCAATTTCAAGAGACATCTCTTCATTCCAAGAGACTCCAAATTTTGGTATTATGAGCCATACCTAACACAAATTAAGGTATTTCATTATATTTTGCACTGCTTCTGTGGCTGTATTTTTCAAACTGTTTTATGAAATGTTTGTTAAATTTTTATTGTAGCATACAATGTTGTCAATTTGCTCACCCACCAAAAGATTGTGGTTGCTGCAAATTTATTTGCAGTGACGATTTCTCTGATCTATCATTTTGAATGACTTTTGTTTTTTTTTTTTTGAGAAATTTACATGCATACCACAATTCTTATTTATTTATACATCTAACATCTAAACTTTCATAACATTTTTCTTAACTTTCATTTTTACATTTATAACACTTGTGTCTTAAATATTATGAAGGGTGTATCTTAGTTTTAAGAAGCAATAGTGGTATTTTTATGTGATATTCCAGATTCAGATGCATGAATCTTTTGGGATGTTGAATTATTTTAGGATTTAGGGTCTTGTGTTTTTTGTGGGCTCAAATAATCTATGGGCGACCTTGTGAAGGAGGTAAGAGGGAGCTCAAAATTTTTGAGTGAGCGTGCTATTGATGATGGTGAGGAAGGGAAGAAATGAGAGAGCTAGACCCTTACCTCCTTTTCGTGTTATTTATATTTTGTAGAATATACTTGTGCTCGTAAGGCTATAAATAATAAACAATTGCTACGTTATAGATTGTGCTCTATAGAGCCTCTTAAAACTCAATGTTAATAAACTACTATTTGTGGACGTCATAGTCAATAAAGATATGTGTGGATGATGATAGACCAGAGTTTTCCTCCCCCCTGTCATGAATGGCTTGTTCAACGAACTTTATTACGTAATTCAATAGATGCAAGCGAGTTCGGTTGGGGAGCTCATGGGGTGTGAGCGGGCTCGATAGGAGCTCAAGGAGCATGGGCAAATGTGGTTGGAGAAGCTCATTGAAATACCCAGTACCAGTGAGTTCAATCAAAGGAAATTGAGTAAATAATGACATGTTCGACATAGGAGATTGTCGAGTTCCTTTGAGAGGCAAGTCTGATAGTTGTTGTGTCCAAGAGTATGCTTAGCTTACACGACTGGTCCGGTCAAGATCGGTGCTTCAAAGTATAAGGTGAATGGTCACAATCCATTTGGCCCAAAAGGCCTATTTAACATCAAAGCTTTATTGTGGTCTTAAAAATCTATTTTTGGATGTACATTATGATTGTAAATATGAAAGATTAGTTGTTTAATATGTAAATACATAAAAATTGTGCCGTATTTACGGAAATGCCCCCAGTTTTCCCTTAATATTTCAGATTTCATACAAACTAATTAAGTAGCTGATCCATCATTAGCAAAATACTTGGCTTTGGGTTGATCCATCATTACCAAGTTAATCAATACTTATGAAGCTAATATGTCATCTAACTTCTTTTTTATATTGATTGCTGTTGATTAAGCACAGTACCAACTAAAAGATATTAGAGCTTGAGCAGTTGCCAGTGCAAATCAATGCCTGTCTTTCTAATCTGATTTATGGCCATGGCAGTGACCATGTTCTTATGGTTTTTTTCCCAATTAAAGTATTGTTTTAGTCCACAGTTTGTGATTATTGACACATGAAAGTTTGCAGACCATAAATTACTGAACATCTTATTAAAAATATTGGTTTTGGTATGTCTCAACAAATTTCTATACAGTTCATCTACTATTTTCATTTTCATTTGGTTTTCATTTCCTGTCTTTCATTTCTCTCAAAACAAACATACATTGGGTAATGTAGAGACAATTTATATGTAGCGCTGGGTTTTATTAATGAAGGAAGCTGAATTTAAAATGAAATAGCTACTAAAGGTATTGGGGGTAGCAAAACAAAGAGTGCTCTCATGTGCTCTTGCTATGAATAGGGACAATGGAATGGTCTAGCATGGTAAGAGCACACACTACAGCGTTTTATGTGATTTTCGGTCGCCTAGACTCGTCGGTAATTTTGTTGTAGTCGTTGGTTATTAAAGTTTACGATACTTTCCAATGGCATTTATTTTTTGGTGGATTTTTGATGGGGTTATGTCTGTCGGTACAATTTCTGACGAGCTTAAGCCCGTCGGTTCATACCTATAGATAAACCAATAGATATTAGTTGAATTGCCATCTGTTTAGGATTTGAGGGGCTATTAGCCGTCAATTTATAGGTATCAATAGCCCATTGGAAAGTTGTGGGTTACCTGTCATAAATCTGTACCTGAAAAATTAAAATAACATCTTATGTTTCATTGGAATTCATGCCCCCACAATCGCATAAAAAAAAAAAAAAAAACACATGAAATATACATTACACAATCTAATTTACCTCTCAACAATGCTTCTAAACTAGAACCTTTTAAAGATAATCACATATTGAAAATAAATAAACTTTTAATGTACTAAACAACAAAAACTAAAATAATTAATACATAAATATTGCATAACTAGTACATAATGTCTCATAACAGTAAATGAAATAACAGAATAACTACTCATCATTGGTCATTTGATCTCCTCATCCTCCTCCACCTGCATTGGCCACTTCCCTCTCCCTCATGCTCACGTCGCACATCCTCCAATATCATATTCATTCTAGCCTCCATTTGAGCTAGTACAGGGGCAAATCAAGCATCTATATTTGCAGTGAATGTTGCGACCTGACTGTGAACTTCATGGCCATAGGTATATATAGTGCTATGTCCAGAAAAGTACTGGAGTGCATCATGTGCATTTCCCCATGTGAGCCCAAGCCATCAATCATCCTCATCCTTTTTTTTTTTTTACCCACAACAACTACCCTCCAAAGCTAATAGTCTAATTGATCATGTAAGTAAGGATAGGAACTCCTCCTACTTGCTAACTCTAAGCCTCCTTCAGCTACTCATACTCAAACTAGGAAAAATTGTAGAGGATAGAGGGAAAATTAAATTTTAGAATAATTGTAATGATATAAAAATTACTATGCCACTTACATGTACTTTTTGCGGTCTAGCAGTGACCCACTAGTAATCTAATTGATGTTGATGCGTACGAGCATGTAGGTTAGTGTTGTTGGGCTCTTGTTCAAGTTGTAGTGTCTATGAAAATTAAAGAAGAAAAAGTTATTAGATAATTATGCATCTAAATTCTATTAGAGCTTCTTTGAGATCAATTTATTTTTTTTTATTTATACAAATTTTATCTTTAAAAATATATTTATTTAATATATTGTTTATATAATTTTATATTTTATTTTTAAAAAAATAAATTGTCATATTTTTAGAAATTCTTAAAACAACGTAATTTTAGGTGGTTTGAGTATTTTTAAAAATAACAAAATATTGATCAATTATGTCAAATAAATAATAAAAATTATAAAGTAAAAGTGATTCCAAAGGGCCTCGAAGTAATTCAACTGCAGCTTCAAACTCTTACATATGTAATATTTTAATTGCATGTTCTGACATAAGCTTCAATTTAAAATTATTTAAAAAAAACAAATTAAATAATAATATGAAGAATTAAAATCTACTTTTACCTCATAAATTTATTTCAAGTCATCATTTATTATTAGGGGGTCATTGTGGCATACAAATCATACAAATGGCATAAATATGAGGATGAAATCCGGCAGTCAAACTAAGAGACTGGAAATAAAATAGATGCGGGAAATTTATTTAATGCAATGTGGGCCAGCGTTATTGGGAGCTAAGGGCAGCAGAGAACTCATCACTTTGTCTTCTTATATACATTGTCAAATGTCTTTTTCATCAATATAATGTTTATATATATATTGATGAAAATGTAAAATATATCGTATACATATGTAAATACATAAGAATTGAGTGATATGAAAGAAAATTTAGCTATACATACATATGTATGTATGGTTCTATATATATATATATATATATATATATATATACTCTTTTTTTCTAAAAAGTAAATCGGTATTTTGCAGAGGCCTAAATACTAATTTTCTATGCGCTAGGCCCCATGATGAGAGTCTGCGTCATGTGCCTAAATATTTGAGAACCCAGCGCCACTGAGGATCAAATTCATGACCTGAGGGGACTTACAGTAAACCCCGCCAACCAATAGGCCACTACTTGTAGCATATATATATATATATATATATTAGGTATGACTCATATACCAGAAAAAAGGACAGATGCTGGAGCGGAACAGAGCAAACGTAGTTGAGCTCGCGAGCGGAGTGGACCGGAACCTCGTTAAATATGTATTCTGTAATTACATATTGCACTCCAGGGTTATATTTATGTCTGTTTGTAACTCTAGGTTTTAATTATGAATTATGTACTCTTTCTCTAAATTGAAGGAAAGTCGTTGCTCTGCTCCTGAAAATATAGGCATCTTTGCCAAATCTCGTTAAATTTATGCATGTTTTTTTGAATTTGTGTCGATTGCTATTTTTCTTCCCCTTAATTTCTAAACAATATACATATACCTGAAAAGGTATATTTTACATTTTAAAAATAAAAAGTAGAGACATTTTTATATGGTATGGAAGATGTATGTGGCCTAGTTGAATGTAAGAGCAAAATTTTAGATGTTAGATAGGAGTGGAATAAGTTATATTCAAGGTCCCACAAATATTTTTTCCCCAATGCTACAAAAAGATTAGACATTTGGTGCCCAATCTAAAAAATAAGACTAGTTCAGCTACTCATCAGACGTGTCAATAAATAAGAGCTGTGTGATATGATAAATTAAATACATCACAAACATATAATTGTGTTCTAATAAGACACGCCTACATTTGTAAATATTTTCATGAAAATTGTTATTTTAATTTTGTTTATGAATTAAATAAAAAGAAAAAAAATTTATATTCTTGAAAAAATATAGGAGGATGAATTTTTAGAATCTTGAATGCTTCCAAGTTGTTAATGAATAATGTGTTGGGATTTTTTCTTTAGGATTCTCAAATTAATTAATGATAGAAATTAAATTTATTTCTTTAGAATTCCCAAATTAATTAAAACTCTATTTTAATTTCAACACCCATTGAAATTCCTAAATTAATGACAATATCCATTGGAATTCACAAATTAATTAATTCTTTGTTTTAATTTTAATACCCGTTGAAATTCCCAAATTAATTAATTCGTTTTAATTTTAATACCCGTTGGAATTCTTCGGTGTTTTTAAGGGAAATAAATTTCATAATGTGGTCCATATAGCGCCTAAGTTCAACACATGAATTTAATAACATTCCATAATGTGGTCACATCCATTAAACTCTGTGATGGGCAGAGTACTATAAATTAGATGTGATGTTTGCTGTTTTGGTCCCTAAGCTTGCTCTTCTTCATTTTATTTGCATCATCGGGTTGTGAGTGAGAAAAACTTAGAAGATCTATAACAGAAAATTTGTCGTGTGAGCTGTGAGTGTAAACTCTGTTCGTATAAGTTATGACCAGAGATATGCATGATCTTATCTCGCTTCCGCTTATCAATTCAAATATGTTTTTAGATCGAATATGGTATTTAGAAAATTTATATTTGGTATCAGAGCCATGATTAACCTCTGTCTTGCTTACTCTGTTTCACTCTATTTATGCGTAAATCTTGGTTGAGATATTAAAGTTAATGTCCGTTCTTATTGCCTATTTTTGTGAAAAACGTTTTGATTTTGGGGCATTACAATTTTGACGTTGTTAATCCAAAATAAAAACGGAAATCATTTTGAAATCAAGTTTCTAAGTTTTCTGTGATTTGAACCATTGAATTTACCTGAGAAACCGTTAGGTTTCCCATTCGGAGCCGCGAGTCTGAACCGAGTCTAGATGACCCGACTGAAGGATGAAGACGAGCCAAACAAATTGTCGTTTGGGCGTTGGTGAAAACGACGTGCCGTTTTCATTCGACAAAAACCAACCTCGTCATGCAAAACGACATGTCGTTTTGAGTCAATATATATTACGTTAAAAAATATTTATGCACTGTTATTCATTTTATTTGCATTATTTATGATTGTATGCAAATATTTAGCACTTAATAAAGAATTAATAAATATTAGTTGATTCATATAATTTTAAATAATTATGGAATAGCCACAACATCTTTAATCAATTAAAAATATATACTGAATTCAAGAATCACATTTCAAGAATCACATTAAAATATCATAAGAGATATAATAAAATCTACCCACATGAATTTTGTTATATTTGTATGATTAATTAGGATGAAATATCAA